>NW_024104307.1:2375094-2598348 GCF_003945595.2 Pipra filicauda
AAAAAAAAAAAAAAAAAGAAAAAAAAGAAAAAAAGAAAAAAATCCTCCCTCTGCACTTCACAATGAGAGCTGTAAAACTTTTTCTGCTTGGAAAATTCTCCCGGTCAATTTTTCCTACTGTTTAATCCCTGCTTTGAGTTACACTGAATGAGTAAACACATTTTATAAGGTTCTAATTCATACCTAACCCATACAGTTTATAGCTTAACATAGTAAAATACACACACACACACACATGCACTTTTTATACACACACACACATATATATATACACACACAATCACACACAGAGAGGGATAAAACAGCTTTAGTCCCACTCCTGGAGCCTCCCAGCAGCAGATCTGATTGCTCTGGCATGTGCTGTGCCTTGAAAGCAGCCTGGGGTGCTTAGGTGTGAGTTAGCTGGCCTGGGGCAGTAGTTTCCACTCCAGATTCCTGCAAACTCCTTTGTAATATATAATTAGTCAGTCTTGATAAAGGTACAGCAGGATCCACCGCTCCATCCTTGGAGGACTAAGGAAGGCCACCATGTGGTATCCCAGGAACAATTTTTGCCCACTTTCTGCCCACCTGGAGCAAAGGCAAAGGTAGGGAGCAACTGAGGCTGGGCTAGGCCAAAGACCTGCCTGAACCTTTAGGAGGTTCCACAGGGGAAACTTTACAAACATTTTCAGCTGCCTGTTAGTGGCTTTGGACTTGGCTATAACCTGAAGGGCAGGAGATCTGTACGACTACTGACGAAGGAATTGCCTCTCCAATTGCTCTGAACAGGGTGGCTTCTCTTGAGCTTTTGTGTTTCAGGTTTTTCTGATTGTTTTCCCCAGCAACTTGCTACCATATTGAACCCAGTCCTGTACTTCTGTATTATTGTTTCTCCTACACCTCTGTAACAGCACACCAAGAGATCATTTCCTCAGAGGAGACAGAAACAGAGACAGAGAGAAAACTGTTGGTGAAGCTCCTGCCAGAGGCTCTGCTGACACGAGTGGGAATGGAGTGATTTGTGCCAGCTGAGAGCCTGGCTCTAAACCATGCAGCTCCTCTGAGCAAGAAGACCAGAAGACAACAGAAACACCCAGAGAATGTCCCAGACACTGGATTTTGTGGTTCTCCAGAAAAGCCTTTTCGCAGCATTTGCTTGATTTATGGGATCTGCTGCCCTGAATCCTGTTTATTCCCCTAACAGACTTTCCTCTCCCAGAGGGCATCCAATTATCCACCACAGAAATCGGAGTGACAACTTATTTTCATTTCCTGAGTCACTGTCATACCTCCCATCATCTTGTTTTGCCTCATTCCTGCTTGTTTACCTCAGCCCCTCTTCTGTTTAGAAACCAAAAGCAGGAACAAACACAAGCCCCAGCAAAAAGCCAAGGCCCACTGGATCCTGCACTGCCCCAACACAACTGCCTGGGCCTCCTCTCCTCAGCTTTGTCTTCTTGTCTTCCATCACAGCCTCTGCCCAAGCTGTCAGCAAGCAAAAAGGAGCTGACCCTCAAAGTCCTTTTTGGAAGTCAGGGTGACCCTGCAGCCTTTAGGTCCTTAAGCAGCCTTGCACAAGAGACATCTTTCTTTTGGGTGGGAGTTTGCTTCCAAAGACCATGCTCCAGGCTTCCACTAGCAACAACCACAGCTGTGGCTGCCTGAACCACATCCCCATGTGAGCAGGCACTGTCACATCCTAGTTTTTCCTTCTCTTCATTCCTTCTGCCCACTGCTGCCGCTCAAACGAATGTTTCAGTTTTTCAAGTGCAAAGATTGGCTTGTAGACTCAGTCTCTTCTGGGAGCTTTTTAGAAACACAGTCCCTCCAAGGGCGTGGAAAAGCACTCCAGGTCATCAAGGTGGGACCACGGGTGCCACTCCAGCCCATCCTGGCCAGTTCTGTGATAACTTGTCACTGGAAGGCCCAGACAAAAGCCATCGCTCGTGGCAGCAGTCTGAAGTTGCTTCCAGCCACCCAAAATTTGAGATGTGGGCTCCAGGCCCCATAATGGTATTTTCATTTTCCTCCTCCTCCAAGAAAATAAACCGAGTGTTTATTTCCTGAATGCTCTGGTCTGAGAAAGGTCAAAACTTTCCTGCTGGAGCCAGGTGGCTGGGAAGGGAAGGCAGGGGCAAATATTTGCTGAACTTGTCAATGAGCTCTTATTCAATTTTTCATATTAATATTTATTTAGACATAACGTGAGAGAAACCTGCTCAGACCACAGCAATGTGGGTGATTCCACTGTTATTCTCCTCATGCCAGCAACTGAGAAGGAAGGAAGGAGAGAGAGAGAGGGAGGGAGGACAGAAGGAAAAACAAAAACAAAGCAAGAGTGTCAGGGAGTTCACAGGCAATTTAGAGAAAGTCAAAGGCTTTCTTCTTGGCTTAGCAGAAGATGGGATGCCTTGAGAAAGTCAATGTATCTATGGTTGGGCAAAGAGGTTGGATAGCTTGGCCTTTCTTGACGATATTCAAGGCACAGGTGTAGCTCTGAGAGAGAAAATTATCTCATTATAGAGCCTTTTTATTTTTTTTTTATCTTTTAAAGGGAGGAATTGTTAATGACATGTAGACAAAGAGAATAAACTGCAACCCCAGGCTTAGTAAATTGTGTGAGATGAACCTGATGTATGTCTTCAATGAGGCAGTTCATTCCCCAGACGTAAGGACTGCGGTAAAATCTAATTTATCCGAGTACCCAGAGGCACCATGACACGACTAGGTAAGCTTGAAAAGATGGAAATTAGCAGACAAATTATACATCAGGTAAGGGACTGAGTATGGACAGATGAAAGAGGCTGTGCTGAAAAGAAAGTGCTGGGAACTGAGTTATCACTAGCAGGGATCCTCAACAATCAGCCTTGTAATCACTCTTATTTCTCACAGGAAATACAGCAGCGATTTTAGCACCAATGAAGTGCTGCATTACTAGTGAACAGAAGATCAGAGGATCAGTCAAAAGAAATTTAAGTAACTTGAGGGCTACAGCAATGAAATGGAATGGATTTTAATATTTAAAAATGCAAATCAACTTAAGATGGACATTAAAGTAGTTCTTTTGTTAGCAGGAACCTCTGCAGGCAGAAACAAAGCAGGAGAAGGAGGAATGCCTGGATGCACTGGCTGGTTACGGCACAACCACATGGCACTGATGGATGAGAGCTTGAGAAAAGGAAAGGAAATTCTTGGATCTGCTTAGAAAGGGTCTTCCAACTGAAGTAAGGAAGAATCAAACCCTTTGATAGCAAAAGGCTGAACGTGGTGGCCCACTACCTCCAGCCTAACCTGTTCAAAGTGGGACCAACTGTGGGGACAGGGCATGGCTTCCTGGGGCTTGATCCAGGTGAATTTGGGAAAACTCCAGGGACTCCTCCATAAGCCACAGAGCTGGTGTATAAATCATCACTGCCTGGGAGCTGAAATCCCACCGGACTGTGGTGTCCAGGTGGAAAGACCTGGATGTATTTCTGCAGGGCTTTGAGCCCCAGAGAGACAGCTGGGAGCATGTCCCCTGTTGCCCTCCACTGGATAGCAGGAGAATGTCACACTGCTGTGTCATGTCTGGGGACAGCACATCCCAGAGGCATCTCCTCTTTCAGCTGGGGTAATAGTCTGTGCTCTGGGAACAGAGCAGCTGAACTCGAGCTCTGTTTTTGCTCTGGCTGTGCCTCATGTAGCAACAGCTGGGGGACATAGGTTTGCTCAAACCACAGCCAGACGATTGGAAATAAAAACGATATTCATATATTAATTAACATCTGGTTACTCGTCTAATTACACGATACAATGTGCATGAGCTTTTTGTTCCCTTCATATTTTATGCATTGAATGAAAACCAAACAAATGTTGCAAAAGCAACACTGCGAAAAGCAAAAAAAAAAAACACTGCTCAAGTCTGTACTTACAACACTTACTGACACATCAGTTTAATTAACATGTAAAGGAGGACATGACTAAACCATGACAACGAACATGGTGGTGACACTGAACTGGAATTAACATCCAGCCTGCTCCAACCTGGCCACTTTTCATTAAACTGCCTTCCCAAATCCATCCCTTTGCATGGATTCTTTAGAAAAAAAAAAAAACAAAAACAAACTAACAACAAAAAACCAGCAATAATTTGTTAAATTGAACAGTTCAGTGCCTGATTTAGCAAATTATTACTTAACCATTTTCAAAAGCCACTTTTAATTAAAACAGACCCTAAAAAAATGGCTGTAAAGCACCATCCCAAAGGAAAGAAGCTGCCCAACCCATCAGACAGTGGCTGGTGCTTTCTGCCACACTTTGGGGACAGAAATAACAAAGAGGGGGGAGGAAAGCCAGATGAACTAAGTCATCAGTCAGGTTGTCTGGTGGGTAACACATCATACTGCACGTGTGGCTGTCCCCATGCAGCTGGCAGGGGTGGGTGACAGGGCACCAGGGAGGTGATGGGGACACTGTGCATCTGTGAAAGGATATGGGTGGGCAGGGAAAAGAACAGCTGAAGGCTTGGCTTGGCACTTGGTTCCAGCCTAGGGCTGGGTTTTTTGAGACAGGGGCATTGGGAGGGGAGGCAGAGAGGAGAGCAGATCCTCTTCCTGCCCCATGACCTGCGGAAAATAAATGCCCAACATGTTCTGCCCCATTGAGAAACCCAAATGGGCTCTGACACGATGAGCCACTTTCTCAAAAAGGTTGCACAACAGCACAACAACAACAAAAACTCAACCCTAGGCTCTCAAACTCCCCTCTGAACCTGACAGTGGAGTGACAGGAGTTTTGGGGCTCACAGAAGCAGAAGGTCACAGGGTTGTGAGAAGGAGCCCGCATAGAAGTGGGACCCCCCAGCACTCACCAGTGCCCACCCTGCTCGAGTACCAGGCTAAAAACACAGTTCTGTTTGATGCTGATGCCATGGAGAGAACACACAGCAACTGCTCACCTTTTGAGTGGACTGGTGCCCAGGCTGAAAACCTCTCCAGCACAGCAGATGGTGCCACTGTGCTATGAGCAGACATCTGGGACACGAGCTCTGAAGGGTTAATAGCACCAGCCCTCAGTTTGTTAGAGGGACCAGAGGCAGAGAAGGCTCCTCTCCTCATTCCAGTCACCCATCCTTCCCACAGACCATCCTTGACCACACCAGCCCTGCCTGGACAGCACCCAGGTGTGATCCAGCCCACCTGGCTCATCTCTGCGAAGGTGGTCAGGCAGGATCTCACCATGGAATCACTATTTTATGGTCAGCCTCCCATAATCCAATAAAGATGCTTCTATTCCTTACTGGACCTGTGCATGAGGCTAGATCCATGCTCAGCTATTTGGGAAGAGGACACCTATGAGGACAAGCCCAGAGCAGAGCAGGTTGCACAGCCTCAGCTCAGTGCCTGAGCTCTTTCCATACACTCAGCTCCCACAACACTGCCAAACTTAAGTGTTTGGGTTGAAATTTTCCACACTGGGTATCTGCCTCCAGCTGAATTTTTTTGGAAAGTTTCAGATTAAAAAAAAGTCCAGAAGTCCAGCCAATTCCAACAAGACAGTTGGGAAAAAATATAGTTTTCCTCATGTTAAAAAAAAAAAAAAAAAAAAAAAAAAAGAGTAAAAAACTAAACCCAACTTACATCTTTTGTTATGAAGCCACAGTGTTCAGAGCATGGACTTTGCATTTGTACCTGGATTTGGCCTTTCAATACCTAAAGGGGCTCCCAGAGGGCTGGAGAGGGACTTGTGACAAGGGTATAGAGTGACAGGACAAGGAGGAATGGCTTCAAACTGATAGAGGGCAGGGTTAGATGGGATATTGGGAAGAAATTCTTTATTGTGAGGGTAGTGAGGTACAGAGATTCAACAGAGAGGCTGTTTGGCTTCTCCTGAGTTGGAAACCAGTCTCATAGAGACCATGCACACAGTGAAGGAAGCACAACTGAAAGGTGGATGTGAACTGAACTTTAGGAAGAAGGACTGTGAGACACCATAGTCTCCACTACCCACCAGCACACCTCCTGCAGAGCCATACTGGTACACAAGAACTTGCACCCACAGGCCAAGAGCCCATCACCCTGGTCAGTGGCCACCAACTGGGCTGGAAAGCCCCAGGCAAAGAGCAGTGCTCAAGCCAACTCTCATCTCCAGGGCTGTGTGCTTCAACTCTGCCTTCCCCAAATGGGAATCACAACAATTCCCTGTCCCAGAGAAGGTTGCTGAGAAAAAGAATCACAAGACATGAAATACTGATGGAATAACATCTCAGAGAAGGAAGTCAGACCTTGATCTGCTGGAGTATCCCACTTCCCTCACTCAAATTCTTGACACTGTCTAGCACCGAGTGGGGCTTACATCTCACTCCCTAAACTGGGACACTTGGTAGGTAAGAGCTTGTCTTTTATCTCTGCCTGCTCTGTGGTCTTCAGGACAGCTTCAGTCTTCAGGGTTCCTACCCTCTGATGCTTCACCAACATCAGGAAATGTGCCAGGAGGAAGGAACAGAAAGAAATCTGGAGGAGACAACTGTCATGTGAAACTCCGGCGTTGAATGGCGCAACCAGTTGCATGTCAGGGGGCTTGGGAAGGGGTAACTGGAGCTGGCAGGGTGGGCAGTTGCTCAAAGGAAACCACAGAAGACTGACCAAGCACTTGAAAGATTCCACACATACCTCCCAGATATGCGGCGGTTACAAAATCCCTGCCCGGATGGGGGTGGTGGAGTGCCCTTGGGGGAAAAAGAAAAAAAAAAAAGAGGGGGAAAAGGAAAAAAAACAAAACCCCAGACAACCATTCATGGGGCAGACAGAGGGCTGCAAGTCCTCTGCTTTCAGGGGACACCGCAGGCATCAAGACATCGCTGGCTTGGCTTGGAATTTGGGCTATGCTTGCGGGTCCGTGAGGCGACTCGGAAGCCTTTGGTCACATTAAGCAACGTTACATGATAATGCTGCAGCACTTTCAGGCTGAGGGAGAAGGAAAACAAAACAGATGACTCTGGATGGAAAGGCATTGCTGTAAACCTGGGAGGGAGAAGAACATTCCTTCGGATACTCTTTCTGGCTGGTTGCGTCCTCTCCTCCCACCTCCCACCTCTCTCTCCCCTTCCCCCCCTCCTCCTTTTGGAGAATTGGTGACAGCAAGTTTGTTGTTTTTTTTTTTTTAACTAATATTTCCATATTAAATAGAAAGTAAGAGTGTGAAAGGCCATGCAGAGCGGTGGCAGCTAGACAGTGGAATCTGCAACTGAAGGGTGGAGTTGGAGCACTGGAGAGGTGCCGGTTATTTATAGGGTATGAGAGAACACAAAAAATGTCTGGCCCCTTTAAGGCCCCTTAATCCAAACAACCAATGGAAAGGGAAAAAAAAAAAAAAAAGGGAAAATAGAGAAAAATAAAGAAGAAAAAGGGAAGGAAAAAAATTGAGGAGAAAAGGCATCTCTGCGCTAGACTGTAAAGTGTGAAGGAGGACCAGGCGATGGCCTGGCACGGTCCTGCCCCATCCCTCCAGCCAGACCTGTGCCCATGGCAGGGCAGTATCCCACGGGAGCAGTGGGACCGGCGTCAGGGCGAGGAGCCCTGTGCTCCCCAGGCAGCCCCGAGGCACAGCTGCCTCCAGGGTGGGACGTGGCAGCTGTTTAATCCATGAGACAGCGGCGCTGGACAGGATGCGGAGATGAACGGCGCGTTCAAGAGATACCAAAAGGGAGACTGACAATGCTGGGAATACGGCCTGGAAATTCCCTTTCTTCAGTCTGCATTCATGGAGCAGCCAGGGATCTTTGCACTCTGATCCGAGAAGAAGATCCATGGGATGTGGCCGTTCACTGTTCTCACTCATTTTGGGACCCATAAACTGAAGGATCATCTGTAAGGCCTTCTTGTGTCCGGGTATTTCAGTGCAGATGTGGATGCTCTGGTTGGACCCTCGGCCAGGCTGGTCTAAGAAGGGTTATTTGGCTCTAGGCCTGGAAGATCACCACTTCCAGCCCTTTTCTAGGATTTCTGGTAGATTTTAGGCCAGCTGAGCAATCTCTTCCCTCTACAAAATGTCTTTCCTGAAGATGAGCGAGAGGGACCTCAGGGCAAAGAGGTGCCACACAAAGCACAGCACTTTTGTGCTCTAACTAAAATTCCTTTTTGCTTCTTTCCAAAAGAAATGCATGAGGCTATGACTGTTTTTTCTAAGCAGGCATAAGGGAATCATGAAGAGGTCCTGGAGGACACTCAGCACTTGGGTGATTTAGTGTACAGCAAAGTGGAGAAGTCATCAGCTTCAATGAACATACACCTGGAACCAGGGAAACTGAAGACAGACAATTCTGTGGATAGAGAGGAGTCAGTAAAGAGATTCAAAAGCTCAAGCAGATGACAGTGACACTAAATCCTCAGGTCTTTTCACAAGCCCTGCTCTTATTCCCTAGAATCCTGTTGAACCCATGAGCCTCCACTAATAGGTTTCATTCTCCTCTGCCAGTATCAAGTAACAAGTGATTCTCATATGGGAATCACTAACAACATAAAAATGAGATTTATATGGAAAGATGAAGTTCAAAAGAACAGTTACAAAACCCAGAAAGGTTTTGTTTGTACCCAAGTACACACAAATAAAATCAAAGTCAAACCAGTGCTGTTCAGGACTGAGATCACCATCGCCCATGACCTTCTCCCACCATCACTCTGATTTTGAATGCTGGACACTGGTTGCAAATTAATTTGCTGAAACTGAGGAAAATGCTTCCCTTATGTGTAAATAAGAAAAGGCCAAACATGCATTAGGTAATTTCAAACTTCCTTTAGCTGCTTGCTAATACTCCCTCCAGCTCCAGGAGCTCCAGAGCTCTAGCACTGCTCATGACCTTCCAAGCTCTCAAGAAGGATGACATAAAGTCCTCAATGGCCAGTGGGTGATGCTGGTTGAGATTTTCTGCTGACCACAGAAATGCCTAAAGCACCACAGATCTGGAACAAACAGAGGCGTGGAAAGGTGAAAAGACTTGGTCACGGTGGGGCCTGGACAAGAGGAATAAGTCATCACAGCTCTTCTGATGTCAGCGCCCCAGGGAGGCTGGACCGGCATCAAGCAGAGCAGGGAGGAAAAGGAGGGAAGAGCCTCTTCCTGCTTGTCACAAGGCAACTCCAGGAAACTCGGACCTCGGCTCTCCTCCTGCTCTGGACTTCAGCCACTGGCTCGTCCTGCTCAGAGAATCTGTCAGCACACCTCAAACCCTCGAAAACTGGGGCTTAAGCCAAGGCCCTCAAAAGGGAGAAAAGGAAGGATGGGAGACAGAGTCCAAAAGTGTCTTTCCGCCCTAAAGGTGAGCCCTTTGGAAGAGGCTGGAGTCCCACTCGCTCCGCCTGGGGACGGCCTGCCAGGGGCTGTTTGATATGTGGAGTGAATGAAAACGTTACCCCCACACAGTGATGTTCCAGCAACTTTCAGCACCAACTTTTCTTTATCTTCCTTTGTTTTAAACACAGACTCTCGGGAAAGCAACTCAGCAGACCAAGCTGCAGAGCAGAGACAGAATAGAATTGTCTTTTTTTTTTTTGGCTTCCAATGCAAGAATGCAAAGCATTGTCTCTCTGGGAGGAGAAATAAGTATGGGCAAGTGTTTTGGCAAGAGAGCCACGAAGGAGAATGGAAGGCGAGGATGAGGCGGGGGAAGAGGAAGGGAGGGAGAGCTGGGGGTCAGATAGATGGTTTCGTCTTTTATAAATCTTGGATGGGGAAGAGGTACACAGATGGCTTTGTGTTTTAAAATGATTCTAATAAATCAACTCCATAATCATAATCAAAATGCCCTTGTCTCTCTTTTTTCCCTCCTCTTCCATGGATCACAGCTGAGCAAGGAGGCTGGAGCATGAGTCTGGTGAGGGAATGGCAAGTACTCGAGGTGAAACCCGGCTGTGTGTGAGGGAATGTGCAAACCCACGTGCACATGTGAGCACAGCTGGGCGTGGGAGCCATCCCAGCACTTGCCATGTTACTTGTGAGTGAGCAAATGGCACGAGCAGGGGAAGGAATGAGCACAGGGGACTTTGCAGCTGGCAAGGGTGGGCACGTCCCTGGGGGAGCCTGGGCCATTTCTAAGGATGAAGAAGGTCCAAGAGTGAGGGTGAGGCTGCAGCTATCTGCAAAGAGAGGAGCTTCCCTGATGGTGGGGGAAGGAGTGGGAAAAGGCAGGGTCTGGTCTCTCCCAGGCGGGAGCAGACGTGCCGGGGAGGAATGCTGCGTCTCCGTTCCAGCGCTCCGTCTTGGCTGCGAGGAAGGTGCAGCCTCTCCTCCTCCTGCAAGAGCCACTGGGCCTGGTCCGCGGGGGGAGCAGAGGCTCTGGCTGTTCGGCTTTTCCATTTGGAGCTCCACGTGGCACGAAATCCCATCGGTTTCCTTGCCAGAGGGAGCCAGGTGGAGAGAACAATAAAAAGCAGAAGGCGCGGGGCGGGGCGGGATGGTCCAGAGCGGATGCAGAGGATGGAATTAATCAGCTGTCCGGGAGGAATATTAGAGCTCTTCGGCTTGTCGTCAACGCCTTCTCCTCCTTCCCAAAGACAGACACAATGAGAGACCAAGGAACATTTCCTATTGTTACAGGGGATTTGTCCACAAGGTCCAGCCCCATGTGGAAGTCATTACCGGCTGGGAGTGGTAGGTATCCGCACAGAACATGCAGCTACATGGGATGGGGGAGGGCAATGAGGAAAAAGTTGAGAGACCAGAGATGAAGGGTCTCTGTCTAATTGATTTAAGCATCTCGAGGGAGACTGTCACCCCAGCAGCCCAGCTCCAAGTGCAGGGATCGCTATGGGTCGAGGTATGGAGTGTTTTTCTCGGTATCACCCTTTGGGCTGAGCCAAAGTGCTTCTTTGAGAAGCCATGAAGGGTAGCTCAGTGCCCTTGATCAGAAGTGGATCATGGATTTCACTGCTGCTACTGAACAGGGAAGGGAGGGACAGTTACACCAAGGTTTTCTCCTCCCTCCTCTCACCCTCCCTAGACAGAAAACCAGAGTGGCTGCAGCAGCAGCTGTACAAAGCACGAGAAGAGCCGACCACTGCCCACCTGCACATCCTCCCACTCCACTTGGCCTTCAGGATCATCTGTGGAAAAATGTAATTATCCATGGGTGAGAGCCCAGGACTGAGTGATCAGAGAGAGTCAGCACCTCCGTGCTCCTGGGGGAGGGCAGATCCTTTCAGACCTTACATCTAAGCTCAGTTGTTTCACGCTATATTGTACTTAAGTCAGCAGCATCTCCAGAAGTGGTGATGTCAACATCCCCAAGACAGCCAGAGGAAAGGGGCACCTCAGAAAACAATGGGAAATCAGCATCCCAACTCACTTGCTGCCACTTCTCGGTCTCCCTGCTCCTAATCTGTTCAGTACTGAACAGGACTGAGAACAGAACAGATGTTGCTGTAGGTAAAACACAGTCCTGTGTACAACAAAGCTCCCCAGGTGCTCTCATGACTTCCTGAGCCATGAAGGAGCAGATAGAAACAAAGTCAGTCATGTCTATTGGGGTAAAAATGATTGTATGGAGCCTATTTGGGTCATTTGGTCTGACAGAAACCATGGGATGCATTGGAAAGGGAAGTGAGAAGACAAAGGAGGGCAGGAACACAGACGAGGGTTCTAAGGGGAAACAGTCAGTGGGACAAGCAGTGTCTGCTGGGGTTTTCAGAAGCTCCAAAATGTCAGACACAACTACCACAACTGCAGAGAGGCACACGAAACTTCTCAAACCACACATCCCAAACAGCACTGGGGGAGCAGGACACCACTGCTGTGGGGAGACCAGGAAGAACAAGGACTCTCAGCCACCCCAACATGCTGTAGGACACCCAGGACAACTGCCCCCCAACCCAATACCTTTTGCACCACAGATTAAGCAGATTTCTCCAACCTTCTGCCCTCCTGCAGGGTCCTGCTGCTCCACCCTGCCCCACCACGCCACATTTCTTGCTTCCACCAAGTTTGCTGCCCACAGAAGCCCTCACAAAGCCAGACTCGGTGATACGATGCTGTTGCTGCTCTTCTTTAAAAAGTGAAACAAGATAAAGTACGAAAACTTGTTATACTTCCATGGAAGTTATCAGCGGGAAGCTTGGGATGCTCAGTTCCTTTATCTCCAAGGAATTTCACCTCAACTAAGCAGGATGTCCCTCCCCCCAGGGAAGCTTTCAGCTGGGTTCTTTTACCAGCATGAACACTGCAGATTTTTCTTGTAAACAGTGTGAACATTCTCCAAAATTTATGTCCTTCAAGAACTCATTTTTACCAACACTTATGCATCGTAACACATTGCCCTCATCCTGCAAAATCTCAACATGGGCACAGCTTTGTGCCTGAGATCTCCCTGGTTTCAATGAGCTTTTCATCAGCAGCTTGCTGGAGAGGCTGAAGCTGTGCTTATGTTTTATGGATCTGGAAAAATTATTACATAGCAATAGGGTTCAAACAGGAGTCCCCAGCTTCATCAGATGTTTGACTCACTTGGTACATGCAGTCTAAAATGGAAACAGGGGATGGGAAACATAATAAAATGTAATAAAAATGTCTATAAACATTTCAGGTTATTGAAAAAAAATCTCTTTGTAAGTTCTCTAACTTAAGAAATCATGAACATGTATTCTCACAAAGTTAGACTTAGAAGTAGCTCATATTTAATTCAAATTTGCATTGTTCCAATTATAACTACAAAGTACACAGGACATATACATGCATAAAATATATTATTACACTGTAAAATATATATTTATATTATTTAAATTAAATTTAAAATTGAAATAATACTGAAACTAAATATATTTGTTTGCCATATGTATTTGGAGGACACGCTATCCTCATCCTGTAATACCAAAGAGTATAAAAATAAGGCTTGATATTGAAGTCATGGAGTTCTCTTTTCTAATTGCTTTTTTTCTCTTTTTAAAGAGAACTTTTTGGGCAGTCTGTTTAACATGATGTACACACTCTCCTCCGTGGTACTGAAGATGGTATGAGTCCAGCGTGGATCTGCCCAGTCCAGAGGGGGAAGCCCAGCTGGCCAGGGAAATGTCTGTGATGCCACGAGGGCTCAGCAGGATGAAACCACCTCAGTGCTGCCTCATGGCACTGCCATCATCTCCTGTGACAGCAAAGAGGCCACGGCCACCACGGGGAAGGCCCACAGAGAGTCCCCACTGTCACCAGCCCACGCCGTGGTGACCTCCCAGAGCTCCTCTGGGGCAGCCCACTGGCAGCACCACCTCTCTCCCACCTCCCTTCCCGCTCTCCCCCCACTCCAAGCTCTCCTTCCCCTTGCCTCTCTCTCTCTTTCACTCTCCCACCACAGCTGGTTAAAATTACGCTGGAATTTTGTTTTTCTGTCAAGTGAATTTGGACCTGGTAAATCCCTCCCAGCCATTCCAGTGGCCTCCCAGCGAACATCCAGGCTGCATGTAATACACATGATTTAAGAAAGGTGCTGCTGCTGGAGCTATTTCCGAGCACGTTCAGGACACAGGGCTGGGGGCAGCCAAGAGAGGCTCCTGAGGCTCCCAGACACCCAGGGAGGGATGTCAGGGTGTCCACATGAGGAATGGGTGGGAGAAGGAGGAGAGGTCCGAAGGCATGGAATGTCAGCTGGAGAAGCTCACCTTGCAAAGATGATACGAAACCAAAAAAAAAAAGGAAAAATTACAGCAGAAGAAAACAAAAACATCCCAGGCTTGGAGAATTCCCAGCCCTTTTGTCTTGAGAGACCACAGGAGCAAACATGAAAACCCTCCGGTGAGGGAAGCCAATGGGGAGCTGTGGTACAGGAGGAGAAGGACATGTTCTTGGCTGACCCAGGGAAGGGCTTGCAACAACATCTTACAATTAATCGGGGCTGTGGGTGTGTACCTGCACTCATGTGCTCATGCCTGGCACGGCGTGGGGGCTCCTGGTTTGTGCCTGGGGAGCTGCCAGTTCTTGGTGGTCTTTGTCCCAGTTCTGCCTGGAGCTGGCAGAGCACAGCTCAGGGAGGCTCGGAGTGCCTGGGGAGGTGGTGGTGGGACCCGGGTATGGATGTGTCCATGTCCAAGCCTGAGAGCCTCCCCTGCTCTGCAACTCCAGTAGGGAACTCAGAGAGTCTCAAAACTGGTGTCCCATCTGCAGCAAAAGGCTTGGGTCACCCCCAAGGAACTCCAGGATCTCCCAAGAGACCAGGCTGCAGTTATGAGCAGGACTGGTCAGGAATATTAGGTCAAAACCAGCTGGCCAGACAAAAAGTCCTTCTGGTTAAAAGTAACAGGTTTAGAAACACAAGAACAACTCAAAGACATTTTGGCTTGGGGGAAACAAAGTGAGGCAATCCCTCTGATAGCACTGAAATTGCCCCATTATGGCATTTTTTGGAATGGAACAATGCAATTTTAGCTTTCAAAGTGACTTTTTTAAGGACAATCACCGATGTTTAAAAATATTAAGTTTTTAAAAGGTCAGGAAGAGAAAAAACTTTTCACTTTTGCTCAGCAAAGCCTCCAAATTAGCCCTAAGTGGGTTTTATGAGTGGGCAAGGATGGGAGGTAGGGGTTGTAAAGGGCAGATTTTATTTAATGGAATATTTCAGTCATTTTAGAAGGAAAGAAGGGGAACTGTTCCCTTTGGTCATAATTAAATGCATGCACGTTGTGTATATATATATATACACATGTATATATCCACACACACATCTTTTCTCATCAGACTGAATATCCAGGCCCTCGCCAGGTTTAATTAATTAATACCTGGTTGTGCTGGGCATGTTGATACCTGGACAATTCCTGATCCCAAAAGAGCAAACCAAAGGATGAATTAGGATCTGAGGGGCAAAGCAACAACTTAAACTCCCCCAATGGCTCAGTGGCAAACCTGCAACCAGAATCCAGGGACCTCTGGGTATCACTCACTGCATTATGCACTTGGCCAAGTGCGTGGAGGAAAAGCTATTTATAAGGTGATGACTGAACAGCCAAAGAGCCGAATCCATGGGCTGGGTTGGATGTGAGCATGAAAGAGAGGAGAGAGATTGGGTGTGCGTGTGTGCGTGCCCACAGGCACGTCCATGCCCACCTCCTGGATGGGGCCAACAACCACCTCTGAAATCACCCACAGGAGGTGTAAAGAAAAGAAATAAAATCAAAGGCTGAACTTGGTACTAGTCCATATTCCTCCTCCCCTCACCTCAAACACGGCAATAAAAATGGTAAATTAACTTTTATTTTTTTTTTTCTCTTCGTCTCTGCTAAGCTTTAAATGATATGAGAAGTTTTTATATATAATATAGATTTATGGCTTTTTTGTCTTTCAGTTAAATGCTGGGTTATGAAAGAAAAGGAAGTTATGTTTTGGTCATAAACGGAAAGCACGCAAACAGAGAATCATTTAGATATTACTATTGCAAACATGATGCCTGCATTTTTATGTGTACATAAATATATATTCACGCACACAACAAAGATACAGAACCAAACCCCAGGCTTATACATCATGTTTATACACTATATATATGTGTACTTATAGAGAATTCACTTACTTTTTTTTGGTGCTTGAAAACATGCCAGTAAAAAGCCAAAATGTCAGTAAACACACTGGATGTCGTCACTGTTTTCCCTCTTCAGGTTGGTTTCCCCAGCGTACAAAGGTCAGCTCCAGCTCCAGCATAAATTATTGCTGCCTATTTGACTCATAATACCATATCCAAATAATAACCAACACATGCTGGATGCTTTATGGATGAATAATTCCTACCCCAAAGAACTGGCAATTTAAACAGTTCAGGTGTAGCAAAACTGGGGGAAAAGCCTCACTGCCCAGGCTGCGTGGCCAGGGACAGAGCGAATCCTGTGCCCAAGCAAAGCTTCCAGGACTGAACCAGCACCTCCACACCTGCCCCTTGCTGGACCCAAGGCAGGAGAAGCACCTGGGGCAAGTTCACGGTGGTCAAACCTTTGCTAAAACCCAGCAAACCTTTGGATGCTTCGACCTGGCGTGGAGCTGTCGCACTTTGGGACACCCAGGCGGGTGCCAGCACCGATGGATGGGACACTGCCTTCCCTTTGCAGGACGGGGTCGGGCTGTCACCCACCCGTGCCCTGCAGGCCCTGCTTTGGTTCAGCACGTGGCTGAGACCCCACCAGCCTCCACGACGCCCTGTGTCCCTCCTGCGTGTGACGAGCACGAGCACAAAGCCCTGCCGTTCCTCGGAGCACATCCCCAGCCTGTGCTGGCTCCCGCCCTGACATGTAAATAATGACATACCATTTCCACGGCTTTCCAGCCTATTACACTGCTCTTTGGACCTTGCCTCCCATCAGAAGAGAAAACCTGCGTCCCTGCGTGACCCTCCTGGCGCAGCCAAAGCAAACCAACGTGCTATATTTGTTTTTCAAGCCCTGGCCAGGAATGATTCCCGTAAGGCTCAGCCTGGCTTAATGGAGCTGTGTCTGTGCTCTGCCTCTAAGCCTGCACTTGGCCACGGGGCTGGGGCTGCCTTTGCACTGGCTCGGGTAGGACGGAGCAGAGTTTGCTGAAGGTAACAGTGAGAAGCAGCAGCAGCAGGAACTGATGGTGGGGCAGGGGAGGAGGAAGGAAAAAAAAGGGAGACAAGGAAAAACAAGGAGGAGGGGCAGACAGAGGGTGCTCCCAACCTTCCCAATGTATTGTGGCTGTTCTGAGACAAACGTGGCTGGACAGCAGGTTTCAACTGAGGAGCGTGGTGAGAGGACAGTCAGGGCTGCATGAGCCATCACCAGGACCTCCTCACCACCCGTGTCACGTCTCCACACTCACCCCCTCCAGCCTCTTGCCTGACCACTGCAGCAGCTCTGATGTTTTCCTTGGAGGTGGATACTGCAGTTGTCCAGGGCAGGTTGTGCTGCTGGAGGTGCCACAAGGAGTGGTTTGGTGTCAGGGGGCTGGTGCCATTGCTCATGGCCCTGCTGCTTCTCCCCTCTGCTTCCTGACAGCCCTTGGGGCCAACAGGGCTGATCCCAGACCTGTCACCAGCTGCTGAGGTGCTGCCACAGCAAAAAACATCGCAGTGTGCACCAAAACCACTGCAGGGCTGCACTGCCCTTCCCCAATGGCCCTTTCCCCAATGGTTCCATTCTTGGGTCAGGGCCACCCAACCTCCTTCCTCCCAAAGGAGCATCCTGAGGACTGCATACAGCGTGAAAGATGCAGAAATCACTTTTGGGTCCTTCACCATCACGTCTACCTCCAGCCAGTCACTTGTTCCATTCACTCCAAAGAGTGACGACATGAATCCTGCCCTAAGATAGGCACATGAGATCCTGAGCTTTTTCCCACCACAATTAAGCCCCGTTCTCTGTGTCTTGTGAAGCCTTTTCCACTCCAATGGGTACCTGCTTTATTGCAGAGGTATCTGCAGTACAGTAGTCCTGGATACCACTAAAGCACCACATGCAGAGCCCCATATACAAACTGTCTTGAAAGCAGAGTACAGAAGGATTTTTTTTCCAGGAGACACCTTTTCCCATCAGGATTTCCTCACTGGATGTACTCAGCTGAGGAACAAGCAGGTTTGTCCATCCAATGATGTTTGCAGCCAGTTGGGATGTATTCAAACGGGGAAAGATTCAACACCTTAGGAAGAGAATGGCCATGAAGTTTGGACCCAGCATTAAACTTCTAGTGAGTTTGTGCTGTTTTGAGTTTCATTTTTTTTGTTGGGACCTGTCCTCTGAGGAAGCACTCATTGCTGCTGGCAGGTGGGAACCCAGGGTGGTTGTACCCTCCACACCCACACTGCAGTCCACCCAAAATGCAGCCACTTCAACACACTTGGTGCCCAGGACATAGGAGAGTATTCAAATGCCCTCACCCTGTGGCCAAGATTACTCTGCATTGTGCAAACAACCAACCTCTGAGCCCGGCAACCCTCACTGAGGTCAGTTATAATGAAGAGACACATCTTCCTCTGAACATCCTCAAACCCAGCAAACAATTACCCAGAAAACCACCAGAAAATCGTGTCTGGGAGGCCTGGGTGTTCTTGCACATCCCAGTCTCACTTGCTCAGGCAGAAGGGGAGATGAGCACTCCAAGGCCATCTCTCATCCGCAGGGATCCTCCACCCCTGGGCAGCACAGGCAGCAGGGAAGAGGAAGCTGAACTTTTAATGGTGAATGTAAAATATTTCTACTAAACCAGAAGCTCTGCCCAGGGGTATCGAATGACTCAGCTGTGCACAAGGAGTCCCTTGCCCCCGGGTAGTGTGCCAGGCCAGCCCAGGCACGTGGGAACACAAGTCACCACTTGTGTCAGGGTGGAATTAAGAGCATTGAGTCAAATTCCTGACCACAGCCACAGCTGCCCATGGGCTGTGCCTCCAAGGGAGCCACGGTGACCACAGCAGCATCTCAGAAATGCCACCTCCGGCCCAGAGCTCCCCCCTGGCCCCCCATCAGTGCCCAGAGAGTGCGTGGGCATCTCCCACAGCCTCACCGCAGACACAGCACATCCAGCTGTAACGTTCCAGCATCCTTCCTCAGAGTGGTACTTGATGAGCTAAAATTATGTTCCTGCAACCTGTACCCTCCCTGGTCCTGCTGCAGGGACAGGGCAGGGCTGTGGGGTGGGGAGGTGGGGGGCCTGCAGGGCACGGCCTGGGCATGGTGTTGGGAGATGCCACCCTTGCCCGGAAAGTCTGGACGGGCTGAAGCACAGGCAGAGCTGCAACTCCACCTGGAAGCTGCCTGCTCCTGCCTACCTGCCTGGGGAGGGAGGGAGAAGGCAACAGTCCCACATGTCCCTCGGGATGCACGCTGCTGTCCTGCCTGCAAGGCAAGGCAAGGCAGGACAGGGAAAAGCAAGGCAAGGCAAGGCAAGGAGCACAGGGCGAATGGCAGGGCCGGGGCTGCCTGAGTGCAGAGCGACCCAGACGGGGCCCCCTCGGCTTCCCGGCCAAGGCAGGACGGAGCAGCCCAGCTGCTCGGGTTTGGCTTCTCCTTGCATGGCAGCTGGGGGGGAGAGCCAAGCGCGGGGAGAGACGGGGAGCGTGTGCGTGCACGGGGGGCTGCAAACGCCTGCCCCCCCTCCAGCCTTCCCTCGGCTTGGGGGGAAAAAAAAAGAAAAAAAGGAGTAAGGAATTAGTAATTAGAAGGTGAAATCAGGACATAAAAGAAGCAGAAAATCGTCTCAAAGGGTGCTTTTTTCTTTTTAAAGGTTTCACCAAGATTTTTGCTTTTCCCCAGGGTGTCCTTTGCAAATCAGGCCTCACTGCAAAGGCTATTGGATATGACTCTGACGTCAGCAGGGAAAAGGTCCCCAGACTCTCATTAGAAAGGGGAAGAAAAAAAAAAAATCTATCCTTTTTTTTTTCCCCTGACCAATTTAACCTTTTCAGAACAATAAACAGGCTGGTTACAGGACAAAACCAAACAAGCAAAAGGGCTGTGGGCTCTACTGCCTGAGGATGAGGGAAGGTGTGTGGTGAGTAAATGCCAAGGGTTTGAGTTGGCACTGTGGCCAGGCAGCCCCATGCTCCCCATCCTGGCTGGCTCAGCACCCAAGGGCTCAGCACCAAGGGGCCCCCGGGGCAGTAGCACCATGCCCACAAATGGGGTTGTTTTTAACCCTTTGCTGGTCTGGGAACTGAACATTTCACCACCTGAGCCAGTGTTTTGGCATCAGAAAGGGGTCCTGAGATGCTGTGGGGCAGCTGCCTGGAACGGGGAGTGGGAGCAGCCAGCAGTACCCAAAGGCAATGATGGGTTTTGTTCCTGGCTCTGCTGCTAACACAGCCACAGTGCTACAGAAACCAGAGAGTGGGATAAAATGCTGTTCTGCCTTGCCCCAACACGCAGCCAAACTGAGTTACTGTAACTCTACTGCTGAAACAGCTCAACGGGTGAGCTGCAGCAGTTTCCCAAATGCCCCTTGCAGACCTCCCATCCATTTTGGAGAATGCTTGGATGTCAGGTTTTGCATGATCCTTGCACACAGGCCCTATGAAGAGTAGTGTAGGGTTATTAGTGTTCAGAGCCCTTGGTTGCCATTTCAGGGAAAAACAGAGGTGTGAACGAGGCCCTAAGGGGCCAGGCTCAGTCAAGAAGGGTCCTAGCCATAGAGATTGTGTCCAAGTCTCTGGAAAATAAGATACTTAAAATGGTGAAGGGTCACACCTAAAAGAAACAGCCTTTTCTGAATTATAAAGATGAGGCTTGTTGGTGTGCAGCCCATGAGACCGTGCTGATGGAGCCTGTGACACCCGAGGTGGGCAGTGACCCAGAGGGAACATCTGTTCATCCTACGTTACTTTGGGCCTGGTTTTCCCAGCCTGGGATGGGCAGATCCTGGCGAGCAGATCTGGCAGGGCTGCTCATGAGAACTGGGCTGCTGCCCTTCCTCAGGAAGCAGGAAGGACAAATTGCCCCAAGGTGGGAAAAAGACACCGCGAATGGCAGATCTGGCTGATGGAGGAGGGAGGACCAAGCCTTCCACAGCCTTCTCCAGCCTTCCAGCTGCCCACACAGGACCCCACTGTTCTCCAGTCCCTGTGCCCACTGGAGGATGCTGCAAGGTCCCCTCTTCTCTTTCTGGGTGCCTTTGTGCCCTGAGCAGCCTCTTCCCTTGGCCCTGCATCATTTCCCACATTGTCCATGGAATGAGAAGGCAACTCCCCACCTGACGCAGTGGGACTCTGCTTTAAACCCTGCCCTGCACACCCTAAAGCCACAGCACCCCATCCCACATGCTCTCCCATCCCACTGAAGGCACTTTCCCTTGCCCCCATCGCGCTATAGGGATGCACAGCACTTCCCCCCGCTGCCGATGCCAGAACCGCGCCAGTGCTGGATACCAGTTGCCCCAGTTCAGCTGTGCTGGCGAGAGAGAGGACGGGAGCTTTGGCCAGACCTCCACCCAGCCACGTCCCTCCAGGGTGGAGAGGGAGGAAGCACAGAGGCCTCTCGCTCCCAGCCGCCTGGCCCCAGGCTTGGCTTGTCTGTGCCGGGGCGGGTGCACAGACAAGGCTCTTCCCTCTCCCCTTTCCTCTCCATTTTGTACTTCACTGTCCAGGGCAGGGAATGTGGAGCCTATCAGCCCAGAAAGCTGGGACTGCTTTCCCACCATTCCCCTGTCATTAGCACCGTCACGTCTGTCCTGTGGCACTGCCACCCACGCTCAGCCCTTCTCTGAGGTTTGACAGGGGCGTGCTGGGCTGGACGAGCCCAAGATGGGCTGCAGGGACCTTTCTGGGACAGATAGATGAAAATCCCTCTGCAATAGGGCTAACACCTCTACAGGTTGGGTCCTGGACATTTTCTTGGCTGTCACTGAATGCAGGGGGAAGTGAAGTTCATCAGCAGTGGATAGGGAAAGCAGTAGTGTTATCCTTGGGATTAGGATTTAATCTCCTCAATTCCCTGCCCCAGACACAGCCTCTCCTGCCCTGGCCACAGCTCAGGACCTCTTCAAACCCCACAGGTTTGTCAAAGGGCATCAAAAGATGCCAAACCTTGTAAAAGGAGAGAGGGCAGAAAACAGCTGGGGATTCTCAGCTCCTATTGCTCCCCGATCTCCAGGCTGCACCTTTGCAGATATTCACCCCAGCTTCTTCTCCCCTTTCACTTCCCCACCCTGGCTAAACCACCAGCCCAGCAAGGCCAGTCCAACTCAGGCATCACCTTGCTTTTACCCCGCTGAGACTCACGGGGGGGGCATCCACCCGCCAGCATCGACAGCAGCTTTGTGCTGCATGGGATAATCCTGGGGGGATGGTGATAAAGATCTCCTCATCCCCATGGAAATCGAGCCATGTTCCTCACATACCTCCACTAATTCAATTTTACACTGTGTGACAAGACCTGCCAAACCTCTATTATTCTTTCCTCTTGAGAAGTTTGCAGCAGAGGGGTATGGCGGGCAGAGGGGAGGGTGGGGGGCACGAGGGAGGGGTGGGCTCCCTCCTGCCTCTCCTGAACCTGATCTCTGCAATAAATGGTCATGCTTGGTCCTCTTCAGGCATGGTTCATTACTCTCCTTTCAAAACATGGGGCTGAGGATGGAGGGCAAGAGAAGTCTGAGGCAAATTTGTAATTGCTTGGAAATACCTAGGGCAGGAGGCAGTGGATTTATGTGAGTGTAAGGCAAAAAAGCCCATGGAGAGTATCCTCTGCAGCTCTGCTAACATAGCTTAGCCTGGCACGGACTACAGCTTGTCTCACACTTAGTCTCCACTTCTGAGATGCCCCAGTTGGGACTGGCAATGCTTGGGAGCAAAAAAAGTGCTGCAAAACAGTCCTTATGATGTTCTATAGCTCCTTGGGTTTGCATCTGCAATAACAGATGTTTCTGCACCTGCAACAGCATCTGCAGCTAAATGTCTCTGCAAAACCCCGATGGATCATGTGACATCTGACACAGCACAGGGTGCAAGAAATCCAAAAAGGTGTTTTTACGTAGGGATCATCTTTTAAAGTCCATGCAAGACCCATTCAGAGGATACACACAAGGAAACTGCCAGCTGAGAGCCTCTCAGTCTGCAAGAAGATTTCTTGGGGGAGCAAATAATAGTACAAGCAAGTGCATTTTCACAGAAGACTTGTTCTGCTGGAGTCCTGGGTCTGGTCCAGCACCCAGGGCTGGCACTGGAAAGCAGATGGGAGGTGGTCTGTTGAGCCATCAGACTGGAAATCTCAGCCTCTTATTGCAGCTGGGGCTCTGAGCAGCCTGATCTGGTGGAAGATGTCCTTGTCCATTGCAAGGGGTTGGAACAAGATGATTTCTAAGGTCCCTTCCAACCTAAAACATTCTATGATTCCTCACAAATCCTTCAGATGTGGTTTCCTGCACGTAAGGAAGGATGCATAAGAAGGCAGGTCATCATCTAGAACCAAGATCAGATACTCAGTTTCCAAAGGAAATCTGATTTTGAGCCCGTTCAGAACTTTATCCCAAATGGAATATGGATTGAGTTCTGCTGGTGCCAAATGCAACTGTTCAACTGAACTCAGAAAAATGGGAACCAAGACACACAAATTACAAGATACACTGATGAAGCTACTAATGAGGGTGTGCAAAGCTTCTTGGAGTTCCCAGTCATCAGAGATCAGAGGCAGGGGAAGGGTGAAATTTGGATACAAGTAAATAGAAGAATGGAATGGTGTGGGTTGGAAGGGACCTTTAAGATCATCTCATTCAAACCCCTATCATGGGCAGGGACACCTTCCACTAGACCAGGTTACTCAGAGCCCTATCCAGCCTGGCCTTGAACACTTCCAGAAATGGGAAGTCTACAGTTTATTAGATGAAAACACACAGAAAATATGGAATTCAGTATTGTTTGCAGGATTAAAAAAAAATTATGTGAAAAACCTGATAAGGTCCAACATACACAAAAAGGCTAAACCTGAGGGCATTTTACATCTTATTATTTTACATATTACTGAAGTTTTGATGTGTTTCATACCTCCAAACAGCCTACACTAAGTAGTTGTAATATCTGCAGCCTCTCCTGGCTACTTGAAATGCAAATTAACAACGTGTTCCAGGATGATTTAACTTTCACATTCAATAACTGAGGCTTTTTTCCTTCTCTCTGCCCTTTTTTTTAATAATTTTGCAGCGAGATTACCCACTAGTTTTCTTTTAAACCTTAAATTACTCTTATGCATTCTCTACATTAGTTCCACACTGAAGCTATTTGTTTGGGATTAGTTATACTTATCTAACTCGAGGGGTGCAGGGAGGATTACTGGGAGTTTGCAGAGGGCTCTGCCAGTGGAAAGCACTGTCTAAATGCTAAGTGTTATGAAGTCAGATGAGCTATTTACTGATCCCGATTGGTAATATCCCCCCCTCCAAACTGGATGCAGAAATTGAAAGAGCAGAATCCTTTTCTTGGAGAGACAAATAGTGACAGAAGGCCAAGCCAAGGTCCACAAATAAAAGAAATCCTAAAACATCACTTAAGGTCATAAAAGGGCTGGGTTTATTGCTGATATGAATAAGCACTGAGTGAGTGGAGCACAGGCAGAGAGGCTGCAGAGGGGCAGGAGGCAAACCTACACCTTGTGGGATCTTCCCTCCAGCCTTTTCCCATCATCCACTACACAAACCAAACACCCAAACAGCTCATCTGGCAACAGCTTGCAGCCTGGCTCTTACACAGAGAGACAGAGCGAGCTCCTGTTCTTTACAAAGATGAGTTTTGCTGATGCAACGTGACCTTTTGCTGGGCGGTGGTATCGATTGTTTCATCTTGCAGCAGCACCTCAAGGTCCCAAGAGGGATCAGGGTCTTGTTGGGAGAGATTTTATATGCATACATATGAGCAGGCAACCCCTGCTTCAGGGAGTTGGACTCAATGATCCTTATGGGTCCCCTCACTGTGATGGTGAAATACTGTCACCATCATAGTCCCACATTGGCTCTATACAGACACAGATGGTAAAAAAAAAACCCAAATCAACCCACATCTTCAACAAATCCACCATGACTCTATTTATAGAGGTGGGAGGGTTAAAGGGAACATGGCCCCTTCCCCAGTGCAGACCCTGCACCTAGAGCTGAATCCTTCCCAGACACAGCCAGGAGAATCCAGACAGAGGTGGAGGAATGAGGGAGAGAGGAATGGGGATGAGGATAAAACTCATGTGTCTGTACACATTAAAGTTTTGGGAGAAAGCTCTGAGAAAACATGCTGAAGGGATGGGGACAGTGCAGAGATCCTTGTCTAGAAGCCTATTGCACAGGCAATTAAACTGAAAGTGCTGGGAAGAAACTCAGAGATACTCAAGAGGTCAACAGCAGAGAGAAAAGTGATCAACAAACACTTTAGGGTTGAATGATGGAGCTCTGAGAGGCCTGACCTAGTTGAAGATGTCTCTGCTCACTGCAGGGGAATTGCACTAGATGGTTTTTAAAGGTCCCTTCCAACTCAAACTATTCTATGATCCTAACACAGGCTCTGGGGTGGGACTCTTCCCCCAGAAAAGAGACAGTGCAAAGCCCCAAGCTCTCTTTTTCCCAAGTCCCAAGCTCTCTTTTTCCCAGTCAGCTCCTGGTATGGGCAGATGGTGAACAGGCACCAGAACTCTGCGAGTGAAACCCTCCACAAGGAGACAGGCACTGGGTTGTGTGGGCAACCAGAGGGGTATTAACAAGGGTGAGGAGACAGGAAAAATAGGCAGAGGTCTCACATCTTCCAAACAAGCCACTGGACCACAAGGAGGGTAGGGGAATGGTGCTTGGGATTGGTTGCTGACTAACAGAGAACTGTGTGTCCAAAAGGTGGTCTTTTTTTCCCCTGTTTACTTCTCCAGATATATGAATTGGCCTAACAAGAGCTTTTATCTCCCCTAACAAACCACATCTCACTAAATATTTCTTCAAAGCAGAATTCAGCAGGACAAAAGAGAGCACAGGCACCAAGAATGCATCTTCACAGATGCAGCCTCCATTCCATGGCTGGGAATTGCCACCAGGATGGGAAATTCTCACCCACAACTGGTAGAAAAAGAGGAGACAGCATCCTCCAGTCCCCCCACTTCACCCACTGGGGACCAACACATCCATACTGTCCTTTCCCCTAGCCACAATTATACCATGAATTTGACCTTAAGTTTTGTAACAGTCTGGGGTGACGAACAAGGCATTCTTGACACAGTCAATGTTTGTGAAAAAAACAAATGAAGACAGGAATAAATAAGCAGACGCTCGGCCGCAGACTGCGCCGGGCTCCACTGTGGTTGGTGTTTACAGCCCACAGTGGCTGTGGGGAGGATGACCAACTGGGGTGGCCAGTGGTGCTGCTGGGGCAGGGTGCCCTGGGCAGGGTTTTGGGGTCAGAGTGGGCACTCACTCTGCGGGCACCCCTGCCAGCCCCCAGAATTGCTGGAACAGGGACTTTGGCTCTCTGGGTCGTCACAATGCTGGGATGTGCTTGCCCAGAAATTTTTCTGGAAAGGCCTGGGGTTAATTTGTGGGGGTAATGGCTCAGTTCAGCCTTTAATTCCTTCTGGCAGTGCTAAAGTCCTGCTTGTCTGGCCTGTCAGACCTCCTACCTGACCTTGGGCAAGTCCCTCCATCTGCTCAGGCCCTGGGCAAGGAGCTGTCCCATACACACCATACCTGATACAGTGGAATTATCACCCCAGCAGGGACCATCAGGCTCTAACAGAGACTGGGTGGAGGCCTCTTGGGAAGTTCTCTCAATTATCCATGAATCCAGAAAAGCTTCCTAACTGAGAAGAGAAAATCTCTTGATGATTTTTGTCTCATTTTGCTGATTTCTCCTACAAAGACAGAAAGGGAGTATGGCTCCTCATTCTCTCTGCAAGCTTTACGAGCACACGGAACAGCATTTGCAAGATAATTTGGTGGTCACAGGGGACTGGGTTTTATTCCTCAATCGAAAACTGGCTATTGAGCATCATTTAAAGAACAAAATAAAAATAAAACAGCAATTTCTCCTTTTATTCTCTCCCCATCATCATCATTAACCTTCTATCTGCATAATATCCCTTTGCCAAGGATTTTCAATGGAGTAATAAAATTTTAGTACTTAAACCTTATCAGTGCTCTGTAAGGGAGTATTCTTTTAATTTCAGAGAGGGGGAAACCAAGGCACAAAGAACTGGAATGACCTGCTCAAAGTCACACTGAAAATTATTAGTCGAGCCAGGAATAGATTCCCCGAGCCCTGAACCCCGGGAGGCAGCGGCCCACAGGTATGCTGCTCTTACAGGCCAATTAGCTTTTATGGAAACGTTTAAGGAAACATTTCCTTTCACAGACTCTGCCTCCTAATTTACTCCCGAGCTTTGTCATCCGTGAGGGAAAGTGTCTCAGTTTTTAGGCTGTCGCGGAACAACCCGGCCCCTTCCCTCGCTTGAGACAAACGTGCTTTCAGCAAGATCTGACAGTACAGAGCACCAAGCCGGTTAAAAAAGGGCTGGAAAAGGTTTTTTCTGTGGGTCCCTGCCTACTAATTAAGTCTGATTGCAGAGAGTTCGTCAAAGCAGAGGGCTTTGCACGGAGACACAGCCCTGGGGACGCCAAGGCTCCGGGTGCGGAGGCTTTGCTTTCCCGTGCAGGGCTGCTCGGCTTGGTGGGGAAGAGCTGATTTTCCACCTAAATCCTCAATATCCCAGGTCCTGCCTTTACAAGAGACAGTAGGGAAAGGCAGGCAGGGGCAGAAGAGAGGAGGGATGGGATCAGGCGAGCTGGCACAGGAGAAAAGCAGCCCCTTGTTTGCTTTCCATCGCTCTCCGTGGAGAAACAGTTAATGGGTTGGGAGGTTTCCACCCTTCCAGGATGGAGCCTTTTCCTCCCCTTTTGAGTGCCCCCTGCCTTCCTCCTCCAGCGACTGGGAAGCTGTGACTGCTCTACACCGCTGACACCTCGGCTGCTCTGGAAACCCATGAACTGTTTGAGAAAGGTCAGCTGGCAGCCGCTGCATCCCTTCTCCTGCCTTCCCAGACCGGATGGCCTTGGGCAGTGCAGGAGCCCCCTCTGTAGGCAAAGACCCACAGCTACCAGCATCCTCTGCTTCTTGCCATGTTGGTTTTTTTTGCCAACAGCCCCTCTTTGTCCACCCTGACCCCTTTTTGTCCACCCCAACCCAAACACCCACCATGGGGCCAGAGGGAGAGCGGGGCTGCAGGGCTCGGTGCCAGCCAGGGACCAGGGCTCTATAGTCAGTCCCATTACACAGGATATGAACCAAGGCTGGACATCCCACAGGACAGCAGATTTGCCATCAAAACAGCTGATATCTTGCCAGCTTGCTGTAGCAAAATAAAATAAGCATATCTCTGTACAGCCCCAGGCTTTGATATGTCTCCCGGGTCGAGAGCTGCCCTCTCTCCAACCTCTCCAAAGCAGTCACCTACTTTTCTCTGGTCTCTTGCCAAAGCTGAGCTCCTCAGTGCTGCACAAGCACTTTCCTAGCCCCTTGGTGCCTTGGTGCACTCCTTCACAGTACAACAGAAGGAAACCATCCACCCCCACTGTTCCTGCATCCTCTCTCCTGCACTTCCTCATCCCAGCACTGCACAACACCCAGGTGAGACTCTCCAGCATTGCCACAGCTGCCCCAAACTACTCTTAACCTCAGATTCTGGTTCAAAATGACCCCATTTGGTACATAAGTTATGCTGCTATATCCAGCCCCCAGACACTTGCTGGGGCCAGCAGTGAGTTAAGGGCAGATGAACACCAGATTGGAAGTAGCAGAGGCAAAATTCCTGCCTGGATGTAAACAAGCTCCCTCCTTCCCAAAAGAGGAGCCTTTCTGGGGGTGGGAGGTTAGCAGCTGAGTCAAGGGCTTCTGGCAGTTGTTATCAGCCACTACTCCCACAAAACTTTGACCACAGCCTTAAATAAAAGTGTCAATTTGCCCATGTTTACTGGTGTCTGTCCCCACCAGCTACAGCTCCTCCTCCCTGGAGATGCTCAGTTTGTGTTCACCACATCCTTTTTCACACCATCAGCCCTTCCACACCCCTCCTGCTCAGCCATACACCCAGAATATTTCCTGCAGCCTTGTAAGGATTTGCTAACTTATAGGATTACAGAACCATGGAATGGTTTGGGATGGAAGGGACCTCAAAATCATCAAGTTAAAACTTCCTTGCCATGGGCAGGGACACCTTCCACTAGCCCAGGTTGCTCCAAGCTCCATCCAACCTGGCCTTGAACACTTCCAGGGATGGGGCAGCCACAGCTTTTCTGGGCAACTTGTGCCAGGGCCTCACCACCCTCATCATAAAGAATTTCTTTCTAATAGCCCATCTAACCCTGCCATTCCCCCTTGTCCTGGGAAGCCATTCCCCCTTGTCCTGTCTCTCCAAGCCCTTGTCTAAAGTCCCTCTCCAGCTCTCTTATAGCACTTTTAGGGACTGGAAGAGGCTCTAAGGTTTCCCTGGACCCTTCTCTTCTCCAGGCTGAACACCCCCAGCTCTCTCTCAACGTGTCTCCATAGGACAACAAGAAACCCCATTTTGGATGGTCTGTACTTGGGAGAAACATACTCTTACCCATGCCTGCCCCCCTTTGTACAAAGCCCCAAGAAATGTGCCCCATGACAAATGGGGGTGGGGTAAAATTAGGAAGGAAGATGATGAAGATCTAAAGCCAATTTGTAGGCACCCTGAAATAACTTGATTTCTCTGTTTTTCTGGGAGCGTTTCTGTCCAAGACGTAACATTACTCATTTTCAACTGGAGAAGTTTCAGCGTGCAACAAAAATATCTCAGGCTCAGTAATGAGGCAAGAAATCGTGCTTACGTAGCTGAGCAAGTAACATCACTCAACTTTCCTGTCCTTGTGGCGGATGAAAAATGATTGGGGAATAAATTAATCCTAATAAATGCAGGATTCTGATCAGGCACACATAACCAGCGATGCGTCTGCGGGATGAGCAATTGATGAAGCCATTGCTTCAAAGGTGCCTTGATGCAATTAGTCACCTGTAAAACATGCAGCAGAGGAGAAAATCCCGCTCCTTTTGTTAAGGAGCAGGGAAACGCTCCGTGCGTCCGAGTGATTTATGGGATACAGTGCAGCAAAATTAGAGCGCGCAGCAATTAGGGACGTTCTCTCAGAGATGAAAGGCTGGGGGGAGATAAGTGAAAGGATGGACAGGATGCAGAAGGGCCAGATGAAGGCAGAATGCCAACAACGCCACATTTCTGTGCTGTTGGTTTTTAACAGGGACTATTTCCCCTTTGCACAAACCGTTGTGAAGGGAGAAAAATCAGGCTGCACATGCAAAAAGTGGTGCCAGTGAAGATGAATCCAGTCATTAATCACCAGCATGAGTATCCATAATTAGAGCTGCCGGGAGTCACAGGAGCAAGAGTCAAAGGCTCTTAACAGGATTATGGACAGATCTGGATTGTTTTCTGGCTATATGAGCAGATAAAGGAACTCTATCATGTGCTCGAGGAGGTCGTTGGATAAGCACAGGGGAGACGGCATTTCCCATTCCCAACCCCGCAGCCCGGCTTCAGTGTCCACCACACCCTGTGCCCACCACCGTACGTGCAGAGAGGAGGGCAGGGTCACCTCGGGGGAGAGGACCCTCCCTGCTCCCAGGGTGCAGGATCAGCCCCCAGCTGGGAGCTGAAGGTTGCTGGCTGACCCGGTCCCGGCGCAGCTCGGCGCGTTCCCATGGATGCGCCAGCTGTTCGTGGCTGGAGGATCCAGGCAGATGCCGAGCAGCCGACCCTCCTGCACAGCTGGAGCGAGCAAGGAAAGCCTGTCCAGCCACCCACCTTCAGCTTTCCAATGTTCCCCCCATCACGGGCCATCTCTCTGGCTCACATGCTCCTTCCTCCAGCCCCGTTCCCAACGAGCTCTGGCAATGTCTCTCCGCAGCCTCCCGCTCTGGGGTCAGGAGGGAGCAGGAAGGCTGGGAGCTGGGGCCAGGCAGAGTAGGGGCCAAAAGTCCTCCCAAAAGCTTCCCTGGGAGGGGAACACGCAGCCTCTCTTGAAGTCTGGGGGCCCCAGCACCCAATTTTAAGCAGTTATTGCTGCTTCTCTGAGCTCATCCTTGGGGACTGGAAAAGGTCTGGGATATTTTAAAGACAACTCCTTAACTTAAATAAGGAGACAATGATCATGCCTTTATCCCAGAAACAAGGGTGCCAAGATGGGGCTGTGCTTCCAGACACCATCCCACCATCCTGGGGGTATCCAACAGAGGAAGTTCCATCAGCCGCAGAGCTGTTGGAGGACCCCTTGTAAAGTCAGGATGCCGAGGAGGAATAGTCCCTGCAGCCACTGCATATTGTCTCCAGAGGGTCTGGCACACCCCAGAGCACCCAGATGGGGTGACCATCTCCCATCCGTGAGAGTTGGGGCACCAGGACAGGGCAGACCTGATGGTTTCTTTGATGCTGGGGGTACCTACTCCTCCTGCTCACTGTGTCTCAGCAGGATGGGCACATCCACCTGAGCTTGACACTCTCCATCTACCACAACAACCCCCAAGTTTTCCAAAGGAACTGGTAACAGAGATCCGAAAATAATCTGCAGCCAAGTGTGAACTTCTGAGGCTTGAGAGCAGCCAGCACAGTAAATGTTAACTGCACAAAGATTTAGACCCCTTGCTCTTAACTGGCTCTTCTGGATTTAGAGTCCACATGCAATTTTTACTGCTGAACGCCTCAATTTCCCAGTCCGCACAATGGAGTTGGTGAGATTGATTGATTTCCACAGATGACAGCACAGGATAAAGAAGAGTCAAGTATTATCTGTTATATTGTACAAGCTCTCCTCTCACAGCACAGCTGAGCTGCTGCTACCTGCCCTCTTGAGCATGCACACATCTGGGTGTGCCACAAAGGGTGTGATGGGGAGAGTGGTATCTCAGCCACACCTCAATGTTCCCTGACTCCACTGTCATCCCAGGCAAGTGTCCAGTGCTGGCACCAGGGAAACCAGGAGTGAACCTCATTAAAGCTAGCAAATTGACCCACTGGGTGAATGGATCTCTCTGGAGTTGAAATCCGGCTCCTCTCAGTGTGGGTAATCATCATACTGGGGAGGCCAGTCCCAAGGACAGCCCAGCCAAGGATGGCAGAATGACTGTAGGAGCCTGGCTGCTCTTTAGGAAGAGCCATTGCCATGCTCTGAGCTCCAGTGAGGTATTTCCTATCCCAGCATCACCCTATTTCATCAGAGTGAGTCATCAGACCACCATGGAAAACCTCAGGATCTTGCTTCTGCAGTCGTGATCAGAAACATCCTTTATTAAATTAATGACCATCCCCTATCTGTCATCTCGCTGTTAATAAAAAGAAATGAGGGCTGGAAGGAGTGTTCAGACTGGTGCCTGGAGCCAGACTTGTATCAGCAGAACTCGTGTCCAGCAGCACTGCAGAGCTACTCCCAGACACAGCCCACAGGAACAGGAGGAGATATTAACCCACACAGCAAACAGCTCTGCAGCACAAACATGCTGGGACTCCCTTCTCCAGTACACCTCAGGGTGCTGCTCCAGTGCAGGATCCCTCACCACCACAGCTCCAAAACACTCATTTGGACACAGGGACAAGCTCATCTCACTGCCACTGACTAGATCAACGTGACATCCTTCCTCAAATACATCTCTCACACAGGGCAGAAGGGATACATGCACTCAAATGCTCACTGCTCTAAGTGATCCCCTCTGCGATGCATCAACCCCTTCCCCACAGCTGGCACCACACAGGTGAGCAAGGAGGAAGATCTTACTAGGTCCAAACACCAACAATTATGCACATGAAGCTTCTTCTATCCCGAGGATCCTGGAGACACGACACCCATTTGAAAAAAAGGATGTCCTCTCCTCTGAGAACAAGGCCCAGCAGCAGGTCGGTACCACCCGTCCCTCCCTCCAGCAAAGGAGAGGTCACAGTCCTGTTCTTTGGAAAAGCAGGATTACAGGGGCAGCAAGAGTTCAGAGACAGTCGCTCCCAGCAAAGACCAAGTCAACCTGATGCTAAGAGACCGTTCCTTGACCTCACCACACAGGTCTGATCAGCAGGAACCCAGCATGGGAATGCTGCAGAATATCCACCCTATCCCCCATAACCCAAACTAGCCAGAGCAGTATTTCCTATTATGTCTCCATAACCTAATCTAACCCCCTCTAGGGTCTGCAGATTAATATCTGGGAAAGCTCACAAGTCCAATCACCCAATTACAGGGAGGAAAGGTTTATCCTATCTAAACAGCACGAAATGTAACCTAGACCCAGCTGCCCCCTCGCTCCAAAGAGCCAGATCTCAATCCCTGGCAAGCTGAACAAACTGGGAAGGGGTCACAGGGGAGACTGGGAGGGTCTCTGTTGTATCATATGAAACTGCAGGAGGAGCAGTTATTTTAATTGGCAAATCCCCTGACTCGAGGTTTAATCCCTCTCCATTTTTACTGAACTCCCCCCACACAACATGGGGAATAGATGAGAGGCCCCACCTTGAGCCACTGCCCAGCAAGAGGAGCCCCCATCAATTTGGTGAGCAGGGAATGGTGGTTCTCAGGACACACAGTGTACCCAGCTCAGCCTGGGAGATGCAGAGGTGGAGGGCTGGTACCACCATGTGCCACTGAAGGTGGATGTGCCTGAGGAAGGGTGAGGGCTGGAGCAGATTTGATGCTGGCAGGGCAGAGCACACACCTGACAGGATCACAGCCCAGGATCATTGCAACATCCTCAGAGCACCTCCTGTACCAGGGTTGAGAGGTTTCAAACAGGACAGAATAGGTTGTCCCCAAGGCAGTCTTTGTGCCTCCCTGGAACCCTTTTCTATCCTTATTTCCTTCCAGAGAAGCATGGAGGGATACTGTCTGACTTTTTGGGCTGTATTTCAGCCACCTGACAAAGGTGAATACATGGGAAACCTCAACAGCAGCCAGAGGACTGGAAAGCAGATTCCCCATCCCATTCAGGATATCATCCCAGGCTTTGGCTAGAATGAGAGGAACATGCAGAATCTCCAGGAAGATCCTACTCTGGCAGGGAATCTCAGTCTGGGCGTCATTCAGAGCCCATCCAAAGGGAAGACTCACCTAGTTTGCTCAATGAGAATGCCCAAGTTTCCTTCCAGAGCAGGGTTGTGTTGCATCCACAGATGCCCCATAGCCTGTATTTTCCACATAGCTTAGGGCTGCATTGCCAAGCACCAGCTTTGCAAACACAGACTGAGTTTCCCTCCAAATTCCAGCCACAATTTATTGATTAGAAAAGCCTGTTTAGTCAATAAAGGCTCCTATGAAAAAGTTCCACTGCTCTGCACTCACATGCCGTGATCCATCTGGCTGTGTTAGCAGCCTTGGCTTTTGATGCTTTCTGACAAGATGGATTTGTGGCCTTGACTTTTCCAGATCAAGAGAAACTTAATCCTACAGGGTAAAATTACAGACCAGCAAAAAAACTCCATGACTGGCCTCATTAACTGCCATGTAAAGAAGTTCAGAGCCCTCTTAGCTAGAAGGGAGCATCTACAGCTCTCCTTAGCCTTGAGGGAGAGGCAGCTCTGAGCAGACAGCACAAAGCCCTTGGCAAACACAGTGCTCCTGAAGTGCATGACACAGTCGTGTCACCAGCCAGGCTGCTCCATCCTCTGCAGACAGAAGGGAAAGGGCAGACGGTCCCAGGTCTCCACCTATAAAGTGATTTGGGAGAAAGTGAAGACAATGCCCAGTTCTGGCCAAAAGGTGTCTGGGCAGATAAAAATAAAAAACCCTGGAACAACCCTATGGAAATGTGAATTAATGAAATATTTCGGCAACTGACTCAACCCTAATTGAGAGCTGAGAACCCTCCACCTCCCTTCTGCTTTCCAGGATACAAAAATGACACTGGTAGGTGGAAATAACTACAACTGTCCCAGTGAGAGAGAAATCAGAGAATCACAGCGAGGGTAATGGCCAAAATTAAGCACTTGCTTGGTGCTATTACACAACACATCCCAGGAAGCAGCTTCCAAAAACTTGACCTTCACTTCAAAGGCCTCTTTTTGAATCATCTTTCCTTTTGCTAACAAGTGGATTCAGCACTCAAGACGGGCACTCTGGGTGTTGAAAACATCTTTACCCATGTGCTTGCAGAAGAGGCAGAGGCAATGTTCATATATTTACCCAGTTACAACTGGACCTCAAGCTCCTTACTAAGGGCAGTGTCACCTCCTGCTGTGCTACTTCACTCTGGTGCTCAGCCTGTTTGGCAGCCAAGACTATAAAGATGATTTTATGGCATGTAATAGGAGTGCAACCTGGTTGTACGAAGGCTGCACTGACTCCTTACTGACACAGGATTTGCTCTGGCAGGAGAGTTCTTTTCTCCTCTTCCAGCCTACCCCTGGTTTTCACACAGCAGTAGCAGCACAGCTTGCACACAAGAGGGTGTCTGGAAGTGATGGTTGCCATAGCTATATCCATACAGCCCTGGCCATCCAGACACGTCAGAGCTGTGCTCCACACCACAGAGGGAAGATATAAATAAGATACTCCTGAGCCTCGATTCAGAGCACAACTTGCAAGTGTACAAGACACTCAGCCTTCTGGTTTGACCTCTTTCACTTTCTTTTATAGACTTGATGCATATGCAAAGACTCCTCTGCAGAGAAGTCTGCAACGCTGGCATGGTGATGTGCACAGGTTTTATATAACCATATCCTCCACTCCTGCACATCACTCTGCCCAGTCTGCTCTCCAGACACCCTCCCAGGTTACCTGCTGGCTCTTCTCCACACCACAGTCCTGTATATCGAGGGTCCCGGCACACCAGAGGTCTCTGAACAGGCTGCCAGACTCCACATTCTCCTGCTCTGAGGTCTCCAACAAGCTCACTTAGCAGGCTGTGTTTCTGTTCTCATCCTTTCTTTGAGGATTACAAGTTGTTCTGGATGAGGGCTACCTCTTCAGAACGTGATCACTGCAAAAAGACCCCAGAGCAGCCAGGATCCCTTGAGGTCATAAACTTTAAGAGTCTCTGCTCAGACCTCACCTGCCCTGCAGGGACAGGGCATCTCATGACCACCTGCTGTATAAAAACAGGTGAGCTGTTTGTTGTGTGGTTTATCCAGCCAATACCCTGCAATGTCCCCAGCTACACTGACTCAGCTGTCAGCACACACTGAGCTGTAAAGTACCACAGAAATAGGCAGGAAACCACAGTGTGAGAGCCTACAAAGCACAGGACAGAAGATGAAGGGCTGGGAGAGAGGGAGAGCTTCCCAATCCTTCTGTGACCTGCACCAGCAGCACAGAGCTAGCAGTGCATTGTGGCAACACTCAGTTCACACTTGCTGTCACCCTCAACCACAGTGACAGCAAGGGACACTTCGTTTCTCTGCATCTCCCCAGCTCTGCCCACTTTGATGCTGGAGCACAAGCAGGAGGGGGTGGATTCATGCTCAAGGACAGAGCTACTGCCAGTGCTGTGCACAGGTACAGGGCTGCCCACCTTGGTGGTGGGGAATGACTGGGAGGTGCAGAGTAGTTCAGTGGTCAGCCTGGGGGTCCTGACAGCAGAGTGAGCACAGGGCAGGGCACAAAGCTGGGGGGATCCAGGACCTGCACCCCCTTCTGCTCTCAGAGGTGAGTACTGTCCCATGCTGAGGTTAATTCACTGTCCAGCTCTCGTGACCTCAGCACGGGCATTTTACCTCTGTGTCTTGTTTTTGCCCCTTTGTCTGCAGAGAAAGGAGAGCCCGTTCCTACATCAGAACATGCAAGGTCTGACTTATTACCAGCAAAGTGCATTGAGACATTCTCACGGCTCACCCCTCAAACCACCCCCTCACCATCCACGGTGCAGGCACATGGTTGCCCTCCCAAAATCCCCCCAGATGTGTGTTCAGAGACACAGCAACAAACAGAGGGGCAGGAGGGGAATAAAACTGCACCAGGGAAAGAACATTGATGAAGGGATCGAGGAGCTCCCAGAGCCACAAAGCATCACAGCAGCAACACAGCCCCCTGCTCAGCCCATGGACCGCAGTCCACCACACAGCCAAAGCCCAGCCCCTCGTCTTCCCCCAGCCATCCCTACAAATGTGCTACAAACACATTCAAAGTATTTTTTTTTATTTCTAAACCTTGCATTTTGCTCACTCGCAGCAGCAGTTCCAACCTGCTCCAGCCCCCAGGCGGGTCCGACCTCCCAAGTGGGCCCCAGAGATGGTCCAGGTGGTGTTAAACCAGGCACAGCTTTGCCTGTCCCCACACCAGGATTTCACCCTTCAGCTTTCAGACAAGGCCTCTCACCTCAGTTCCTCGTCTCCCAACCCTACAACAAGGGCAAGGATCCTTCTGTCCTCCTGCCCAGCATGAGCTGGAGGATGCTGCACTCCCCATGCAAGACCAGCTCAGGCAGAGGGGTTCAGCTGCTCCAGGGGACTTTTTAAGCCAGGGCCACCACAACTAGCAGTGGTGATACCCACTCTGGCACAGGCAGGGACACGGCCTGGCTTAGAGAATGGAGACATAAAAAGCACTTTGCACCACAGTCATGTTATCCCCCCATCGCTCCACAACCCCCCCCCCCATCCCCTTTGGAGCTTCTTAACTTCAGAAACCTTCCTCCAGAGGAGTGTTGGAGTGACAGAAAACATTTTCCAAGCCTAATATCAGTTCCAGATGTTCACAGCCATTTCAGTTTGTACCTCACCCTGTAAAACACATTTCTCCCTCTCCCTCTCTCAAGTGCAGCGCCTGCTTCATCCATGACATAATGCGCTGGCGGGCTCGGCCGCGTGCACACACACACACCACACCACGCTCTCGCCCTCTCCGAGAGCCCCATGTTCAAACAAAGAGCATCACTCAACTACAAAGCCGTCGCACACATGGAGTTATGAGTAATTTCCACAGGTTTTAATAAACAGCTTTGGGATGTAATTGCTCTCCGCGTTCCCCGCTGGCTCCCGAGCGCAGGGCCCGCTCGCTTCCCGCACGCTGGTGTTGAAAGCGTGGTTTGTTTCGCACACAAGTTCACCTCCTCTCAGCCTCAGATGGGCCAAGGGCTGTGTTTTTCTAAGCACCAGTAACAAGCCTCTTAAAAAAAGCTCCTGCAGCCAAGGGCAGCAGGCTCCCGGTTCCCTGCGCCCCGTCCCGCAGCATCACCCGCTCGTGTGGAGCCCAGAAGGGAGCAGAGGGGACACATGTTAGACCAACCTCAAAACTCCCTCCTGACTCTGCTCCAGGAGGAAGAGGAGCAAATATTTTCTGGCTCAAGGGAAAAGCTATATCTTCCAGTTGCAGAGCAAGGGGGAGGCCAAGGAGTTTTGCGTGAGTGAGAGACTGGAGGCTTGTGTGGGGCAGAAGGAAGGCAGAAGGCAGGTGAGGCAGGGGCCAGGTACCATCTACTTTGCAACAGGGCTGATGAACAGGTTGAGACAGCTCTAGCCTCAGCCAGTGCCAGGAATCACAATAAGAAATGGCTACAAATGCAACAAAGCAAACAAAACCACTGTCCAAGCACAAATAACTCACTCATTTAAACTCAAGAGATCCAAGGGATGAATGGCAGCAGCCTCAAGAGCTCTCCAGCCTTGCTGGATCCCCCAGCCCAGAGCTGCCACACTCTGCCAATACCTGTGATGAACCTCCCAGCACCAGGAGCAACCTGTTCCTCCCTGCCAGCAGCTGAGAGACTGAGGGGGAAGGACGACGTGCCAACATCCATTAAAAGCCATCCAAATTTCATATCCCACATGCCACCTCCCAAAGATTCCCCCTCTGGGGTTGAGTTACTGTTTTTGTGGATGCTGCTCAGATGGGATGAGTTGTGGTGCAGCAGGATGGGTGAATGATGGTGGGGAGGGGACACCCAGGGCAGGATTTTTGGTTGGGTGAAGCCTTTGAGAGCTGTAGCAGTCAGCACCTCTGCAAACCTACGCAAAGTATTTGCAGGAATCAAGTCATCTGGCATTAGAGGCCTGTAGGGTAAGAAAGGAATGAAGGCAGGAATGTTGTTTGGTTATAAGCAGCATAGGAAAAAAAAAAGGATAGATTTAGGATTGGCTTTTCTCTTTAATTGTTAATAGGGTCATTCTGTCCCAAACAGTCCCCCAGAGTAGGGAGAGGGGAGGGCAACTCCCCACAATGAATTCAATTGCCTGTCAAACACATGGCAGTCATAAAAGCAAAATAATAATAATAATCTGTATTTCCTACTCTGGTTGCCAGGCAAAGATCCAGCCACTTCAAAGGAGAAACCCCACATTTCCCTGGTCTGGCCTCACCTGACTGATGTGTGAGCAATCTGGAATCACCATCCAAAACAAAGCCCCTCCTTTGGTGGCTTGTTTTCTTTCTCCATTACTGGAAGGTGTCCCTTCAAGATAAAGAACTAGCCTCCTTCCATGTCGGGAAACAAGAAACATAACCCAGGGGCCATGGCCACATTGGGCAGCCCTGGAACTGGATGATGGAAAGGTGTAGGAGAAAGGCCCTGTATGAGCCAGGAACCAGAGCTCCCTCTCACAGGGGTCTCCACAAACAGCCAGGGCCACCAGGATGTGGGGATCTGGCTCTCTACAGCAGAAATAGGCCAGTTCTTATAGCACACAATTTTTTGATATGGTGGTATCTGTGTTGCAGAATAGATGGGCCTGGGATGAACAGAAAGGGTGGAATCTTCCCTGTGGCCGTGTACTGAGACAGCTCATGGCAGCTAAACACTTGGCTCAGAGGGTCTTACATCAGTGAGGAGAAGAAAAATCCCCACCACAAGCTGAGAAAGCTGACCCCGACCTAAGGACTGCCTGTGTGCAACCCCTGATCTTTCTCTGAATCGTCTTCCCAAGACTGTTTTTCCCAACAGGGAAACACAGCCAAACATCTTGCCAGGATTCCCTGGGAGCCCTTGCAAGTCTGCAGGAGCACAGGGAGGCTCCCTGCTCTGAGACCAGCTGCCCCCAACGAGTCCCACAAGCTTCTTTAACAAACTACATCCAAAATCCTCGGGCAAAAAGCAGTAGGTTCTGCCTGGCTTTCCATGCAGCACTACCATCACTCAAGGTCTCAAGTCCTATTTTTTGACATCCATCATTGACTCACTCAAATCCAGCCCCATCCTTCACAGCCCTACGCCTTGTCCAGCAGCTCCTGGAGCATGGCTTGAAATGCTGACAAAGCCTTTGCAAGGCACAGACCACTCAGTACAAGCCTGGGAACTAAATTCCAACCCAGGGAAGTTTCAGATTCCCCTGGAGAAGTTTTGTGCAGTTTAAACGATCTCCCTAAATACTGTAGTTCCTTGTGCAAGGCAACTGAAAGTGTCCTTTCAAAGGTGGACATGCAATGCAGTACTCACTGGAATAGACCAGTAAAGCCCTTGAGCTGTTGAGGGATGACCTTCCCCCTCCCCACATCCACAATCCTGTGGCATTTCAGACTGATCAGATCAAACAGTCACTCCAACTCACAGCTCTCCTGCCCAAAAAGGACAAACTATTTCCTTCTGCCTTACTGCATTTTTGTATTTCCCCTTCCCCTCCAATACCCATGTCTGCAGAAGCCTCCAGAATGGAGTGGGTTTGATACCTCATGTAACACCTTGGCTCTGTGCACTGTTTTCCACCAAAGCAGCAGCTCTCAGCCAGGCAGGGCACAGGAGGCATCACCTTTAACCCTCTGCTCCACGAGGAGTTTGCCCTCACACCCACCTGTGTAGAGGTCTGTGTCCGTGTACTCATCCACCTTCTTGTGCTGCAGGACATAGTCAGACACCTTTGTCCCAATGGCAGGCTGCACATCCAGCCACTCCAGACTGACCACGGTGCTGGAGGGCTCCACGTTGGGGGAGAGCCTCAGGCTGGGGCAGGAGACAGGAAAGAAACCAAATAAGACATCAGCTCTCTTTCTGGGGAGGAATCCACCTCTAAAAATAGCCCAACCCCTGGCAGGGCTCACACTCATACACAGGTATGTGCACAAAGACCCCCCAAGGACAGAGGGCACAAGGGTAGAGTGGGCAGGTGAGCATGGAAGAACCTCCAGTTGAAGGTTAGTTGGGTTCAGCCTACTGCAATGTGTGCCCTCGCCTTCCCCTGCTCCTGGAAAAGCCAAGCTCATGCAACCACAACCATGCAACCCCAAATATACCATCCAAAGGGGCCTTCATCATCTGGGAGAACTGCTGAACTTCAGCAGCCCACGGGGAACCAAGGACCAACACCCCAGGAGAAAAAGAGGAGAGGATCCAGCTTCTGGAAACCCAGTGGGGCTGAGTCCATGGGAGGGGAGGGTCTGGTCTGCATTGCCAGCCAGCAAAGGCGAGGGAGGGCGGAAGGAGGGGAAGGAAGGGGCAGGTGTGGTGTGAATTTACCCAGCTGCAAACAAGCAAACCGCTGCCAGGTGTGAGTGAGAGCCAGAGCAGGGCAGCTGTGCAGGAGCTCCTGCCCAGAGCAGGAACAACGTGGGCTGGGATGAAGGCAGAGGAGCTTTGTGCTCCTGGCTGTGCTAGTGCAGAGGCGTCCGCTCCCTTTGCACTGGGGTAAATGACAACACAAGTACAGGGATACGGGGAGTCTGGCTCCAAACATACAGCATGTTTGTTGGACTCGGGATGGGAAATGAATCCCCTCCGAGGATATTGGCTCACTAAGAAGGTGTTCTGCTCCTTGTGGCTTGCTGGAGCCAGTCTTCCTGCTTTCTCAGCTAATTCCCCATCACTTTGCTCCTGATTTGCTCTTGCTCTGACAAGCCACAATGAATTGCACTGTAATTCCATTTCTTTCAGCATTTGAAATCCCATTCTACAAGGCCTGCTAATCAGGTGATGAAAATCTATAAGGAAACCTTCCAGGGCCACAGCCGGAGCCAGGATATCCTAAAGGCATCACTCACACAGCGAGGGGGGCTGGACTGCGGCCCCCGGGCCCAAAGGTGGGGGTGCCCGTGGGCTGAGCCTGTGGGAAAGGGGCTGGTGCCAGGGGGTCATGGCCTGTGGGAAAGGGGCTGGTGATGGGTCACAACCCATGGGAAAGGGGCTGTTGCTGGGGGGCTGTGACCCAGAGGAGGGCTCGCACCGATACGTACACAGGCGGAGGGAGAGGGCTGCAGTTCGGGAGTCCGTTCTCATCGAAGGCGTTGAGGTCGCACCTGCACCAGTCTTCGATAACATCGCCTTTCCCCGAGCACCAGTATGAGCTCATCAGGGCTCCCTTGAAGGCCTGACATGAGAACAAAAAGTGTGAACACGTGTGCTGAGGACTCCGTGAAATCCGGCCAGTGGCTCAGCCGCACGGGGCTGAGCATCGCAGGGGAGGGTGTGTGTGCAGAGCCCTGGGAACAGGAAATACGGGATGGGGAGGGTGTGTGTTGTCCTCCCCAGCTCTGCAACAGACCTGCTGCATGGCCCTGGGCACGTCCCTTCCCTGTGTTTAACTCCAGTTCATCCCTGAGTGCAGCTTTTGGAATGGGGATGGGGAGTGTCTGCACAGCCCTACTGAGGGGATCTCCTGTGGTGGAGGAGCCTGAAGGAGCACAAATATAAGTTCCTTTGTGACAATGGACATCATACACATGGCACCTGCACCCTGCTGCTGTGTACAATGAAACTCTTCCATTCTTCCACATGTCCATCTACCCAGCTGTTTCTGTCCCCCTAAAGTAATTCCTACATTCCCAACAACACAGACCACTTCCATCCTTCTCACAAGTTTGTTATTCATACAAATTGCCCTCCTGCAAGCAAACTGCTGCTTTATTCACTTGCATAAGAAAGACTCTCAAGCAAAACAGAAGTATCTGGAACAACAACAAAAAAAAACAACTGGAAAATACTTGGAGGCTGTCCCCACTCTGACCAGGAGCCCCCCTGACTGCTTCTAATGATGCCAATGGATCCCTGGAATAACAGCTGTTCACTTGCTGGGGTCTGAATTCCCAAAGCCACCCAGGTCTCCCATGTGATCATCCCACAGCTTGGGGTGCTCGGTGTCAGTCCCCACACTGCAGGATGGGACATCCCTCACTCCATACCCTGTTGTAGTTCAGACATCATGGATTTATGGTGATTTCTCTCACTACCCTTTGCCTGTAATTAAACCTCCAGCCTGGAAGACAGGGTCTCTCTCTCTCCCTGTACACACACAGAGTCAACATTCAACCCAACCCTGCAAAGCCACAACGCCCAGCTAGAATAATCAGAACACCAAAACATCACCCACTAAAACAAAGCTCTGTAACGCTTTTGACCTTTTAGGAGGCACATTTTGGAGGTGAAACACCTTCACTGGTCCTCATCCACGCTGAGCAGCCCCGTTTCCAGCAGCACTATTCCTCCCATGGAAAGCTGCCTGCGGAAGCCTGGCCCTGGCGATACCGCCCGTGCTGCCAGGGTACGCCTTTGAGATAAAACTGTGCCCTATGAGGAGGACAGGGACAGCTCAGACTGCAGCACTGAGCAGAAAACTCTAGGAAAAGCGCCATCCCGGGGAGGTTTCTGAAAGGAGGAGGTATAAATAGAGCCTGACGTCAGGGCTCCCATTGTCCGGGGTTTTGTCGCTCTCCCCAAACACCTCCAACACCTTTAACGAGGCGCCTCAAGCCTCTCACGTCTTCAAAATTTTCTGCTTCCAGGCATTTGCAAAATGGGGCTGTGCCAGGTGGAAAAAAATGGGGAGGGAAAAAAAAAAAAAAAGAAAAAAGAAAGGAAGGAAAAAACACATGAAAGAAAGAAAATGTGATGTTATTTTACCCTGTTCTTTGGATGTAATTGAAGCGCTGGGCTACGAAGGGCATCCAAATAATTGGAGAGAGGGATGAAGAGAGGAGTTTATCTGACATGCAGATAAATGGATGCAGACACACGTCTGCAGGGAGCGGCGGGTCCGTGCAGGATAGGAACGGAACCCCATGTGTGTGGATGGATGGAGAAGCGTGTGCTCTCCCCAGGAAGCAAGATAAATACCCTGTGCTGAGGGGATGTGTGTGCACAGACACGCGCTGCGGGCACAGACAGATGTTGGGTGATCCCGGGAAGAGCTGCACTGTCACACTGACTCTGCTGTCCCCCATCCCCAGCTCTGCACACTCCCTCCCTGGCCCCTAACCCCTGCTCATCCCCAACGCAGGGAAAAAACCCCACCTGCCCCATCCACGCCCTTTAGCCAAATTCAGTACTCAATTCCTTCTGTTTTTCTTTTTCCTGCTGTTAAGTGCAAGCTGGATGAGCAATCCCCTTTGCTTTGCCTGCCTAGCCTTGCATACGTTTTAATTAGATCCTGCAGGTACCCAGCTGTCATCTGCCTTGTGTCACCCTTCACACAAACGAGGTTAGTGGATGGATGCATCCTCTGACCGCGCTCATTACAGCGAGCACACCTACGCACTCTAACCAGGTTAGTGGCTCCTGCCTCCGTCCTGACTGATGGCAAGGCCAGCCTGGGGGAACCAGGGCTTGTCCCTGGCTTGTCCCTTTGTGCTGGGCACTGGTGAGGCCACACCTCGAGTCCTGTGTCCAGTTCTGGGCCCCTCACTGCAAGAAAAGACATTGAGGGTTGGACTGTGTTCCAAGAAGGGAACAGAGCTGGGGAAGGGTCTGGAGAGTCAGTCATGTGAGGAGTGGCTGAGGGAGCTGGGGGTGCTCAGCCTGGAGAAAAGGAGGCTCAGGGGGGACCTTCTTGCTCTCTACAACTCCCTCAAAGGAGGTTGTAGCCAAGTGGGGGTCGGTCTCTTCTCCCAGGCAACAAGTGACAGGACAAGAGGAACCGGCCTCAAGCTGTGCCAGGCAAGGTGACAACCACGTGAAAACCTCTCCTTCCCTTTCTCCTTCCAACAGTGTAGACCAGAAGGTATGGAACCACTCACGCAAACGCAGGAGAACAGAGGCTGTCACCTCCACCAGGAGCCCAATGGCACAAGAAGACCAAGAGCAATGGACAAGGATACAGAGAGGGTGCTGAGATCCATCCCATGGGAAGCTGAAGCCTCTGGGAGAGCTTCACGTGCTCTCTTGCCTTCCAGGAGACAGCACCTACAAGAAGTCCATCTCTAACATGACCATTTCCATACTGGATGCTTCATCATGGTGTTCACAACAAGTCATCAAGCTGTGAAAACCCAAGAAGGTCTGGAATCATGAAGGGCTTCCCAGGAGCAGCCTTATCCAGCCTATCTGCTGGGAATGGCAGTGGCCCCCAATGTCCTGTCCTGTGCTCGCCAGCCACTCCCCGGGACCCCAACACCCCTCTGTGCCCTAAGGCAATTTTATCTTTCATTTAAAAGTATCCAAATTGTATTGTTTCCCTGTGAGTCAGCCCATTTAGTTTACGTCCTTCAGTGCCAGAGGGGAAATTTATGAGATGAGAAACTGGCTCGAAACGTTTATTTTCTAGATGACGAGTCATGCCATTAGATATATAGCTTTATGAATCATAGGAACAGCATCTAATTTGCTCTTAAAGGTATAATAGGTCTGACTCCCCACACCCATGCACACACATATATTGGATTGATAGTTCCCCCCTAGGATGGCTAGTTCATTTGTTTTGACACAAGCAAGACTTACAGGACCATAAAGTCCCATCTTACTATAAGCTAAGCCTATTCATAAAAAAAATATTAGGGAAACGAACGATCAGCTAAGCACATTTATCCTACACTCGATTGCATATGGATCTTTCTCCTGTTGTTATTTGTGCTCAGGGGGAGGCCATTTGGCCCCATTTTATAGCTTAGACTCTCTGCAACAGAATAGAGAAGAACATTTCCTTTGTCCTCTGTTAGACCTGGCTGATGGAAGGAGAAGCATTAAGTTACTTCTGACCATGGTTTTTCTGTTGACATCCCAGGAGAGGTAAGTTAGAGGATGTGAAGGAACCTTTCAGATCAGCATTTGCAGGACTCAGAACGCACCACAGGGGTTGGTGTTCACAGACGGGGTACTGGAAAGGGCACATGCTGGGTGCTTATCCGTGAATATCTGGTCTTCTCCATGGCTGACAGGGACATGGAAATCTGGCTCATTGAATCTAAGTTTCTTCGTGGTTGCTGTGCACGCATCACTTTCTGGGAAAATTAAAAAGGAAATAGAGGGAGATAAAAAACCAACCACAAGTAAGCACGTAGGCTGGACAGAGATGTACTGCAGATAGTAGAGATGATCTAGAAGATGGAAATTTGATTCATTTGGAGTTTTTCACTGGTTTCCTTGGCCTTTGTCTGCTTGTTTGTTCTTTTCAATGTAGAAGGAGAAGAGGAAGAGTGAAGCAGGCTGGGTCATGCCAGCAGACAGCCTCATGTCCAGGGACACGGCAGCCAACGGAGACACCCTGTCCCTTCCTGTTTGCAGAGTGGAGATGATGCCTACACACCACCACCACCTTCCCCTGGGCACAAGCAGGGAACACTGGAGGAGGCAGTGGGCTGCCTGGCTTAGCAGCAAGCCCAGTCAACCAATGATGTCACCCCATATAGTGCCTGACACCACAGAGCCACTGACCAGAGCTCCCAGACACCGTCGACTCCAAGCAGTCTGTGGATAGCAAAACCAACACTGGCTGTTCATCAAGGGAAAGAACAGGGGATTTAGGCTCAAGCAGGGATTTCACAGCCTCAACAGGATGCTACCATGATGGCAGGGTGGCTGGAGGAAAAAGCTTTCCATGCCCTTCCAGCAATGCTCAGTGCTGTTCACAGGAAATAAATGCTGCTCCTTAGTCTAGACATCTCTGGGAGGAGGAAGGCCAAGGATTTCCCAGGCCAGAGACTCTTTCCAGGATCATGCAGTTTGCGTCCGAAAGTCTGCTCCAGGTTCACAGCAAAGGAGGATGAAGTTTCCCTGCTGCTGTTGGCAGGTGATCTCATCCTGTGCTGCTCACACCCTCCCTGCCTCCGCTGCCTCTCCCCCGGGAGCAGGATCAGCAGCACTTCATCCTGGGAAGGCACATCATCGGTCTGCCGGAAAGGTCAGGGTGCTGGAAGGGACCCAGGGTGGGCAGCATCCTGGTTTCTGTTATTTATGGGGTCCGAGGGAGCAGCAGAGGACGCTGTAAAACCTGGCAGCAGGGGAAATAAAAGCCCTTACGCTGCAGCGAGCCCCGTCCCAGGGAGCCGGCTCCGCTTTCACACCTCGGCACAAAGCTCCCCATTATGGCCCGGTGCGGGCGTTACAATGCGGCCATTCTTCCCCTGGAAACTCGAGCTGGATGTGGGCTGGAGCTGCAGCAGGATGCTCAAGGGATCGAGGAGGAGAATAAGAGCCAATTAGCAGGTATTAAAACAAAGCAACAACAAGTAAAAAGAAAAACTCCTCAGATCAAACAAAAAAAAAAAAAAATTCGCCTCAACCACACAAACTGTCCCCATTCTCCCGGGCTCCCTGTCAGCTTTGGTGGTGGAAAAAGAAATCCCTGGCACTGGACCCCCGTGCCTTCCAGGGCTGCTTTGGGGAAGCTGTGTGTGCACAGGGAGGACTGTTGTCCTCCAGCAGCTCTGCCACCGGGTGCTGTGTGGGGACCAAAGTGAGTCGATGGCCTTGGGGACATCTTTCACCCCGGCCAAGGCCTCCCTGCCAGCCTGGGACACCAAAGAGGACAGCGGTGGCCATGCTCTGCTCAGCAGGAGATGGCTCTTTGGGGCCATGGGGTGATCACAGACAAGGGGTGGGAAGGAACGACGGGGAATTTTGCTCCAACCTCAGTTGCCACCTGAGCTGGTGACCCCCTGGCACTGCTGGCACAAACACACTGTGTCCCATGCACAGGCAGGAAAGAAGCTCTCACTGAGAGCCTGAGAGCCCTGCCAGGGTCCCAGCCACACTCTGAGCTCCTGCCAAGGCCAATGGGACCAGCAGCACAGGGACATGCCCTCCAGCAAACCCCCACACCAAGGCCGGGCCGTGTGTGCTGCAAGGAGGCCGTGGCTGCAGCAAATGCTGAGATTACTCAATTTTCGAATTAAACCAAGGTCCTAGGGGTCTTCCAAAAACCCAGGCTCCACATCCATTTGTCTCCTTAAATACACACAACAGGGGTTTGAGCCCATTTCCCACTAGGAGCGAGATTGATCTCTCCTGCCTCCCTTCCCCACACTCCCCTCACCACACCTCCCTCTAAGCACTTCTGCAGCTGGAGGAGCTGTTCCACGGGAGCAGCTTTGTGCTTGTTTCAGGGGTTTTTTTGGGGGGAAAACAAACAGCAAAAACAGGAGGGACCACACTGCTCAACATGCCTTCCCCTTTCTCCCCTCCACTGGCCACAGCTGCCCTGTGGCTCCAGCCATGCACATGAGCATCCCTGTCAAAGGTGCTCTTGGGAGGGATGGGGAAACAGGACATGCCTGCTCTTCCTAGGGCCTCTTGCCTTCCTGCAGCCCAGTCAAGGGTCAAGGAAGTTTGCAGAAACCTGGGATCTCCCTGTCTCAGCCTGTGCCTCTGCGTGGACTCCAGGGCTGTGCTGGGCATTAAGAAGGATGTTTCCTACCCCATGGCACAGGGTGAGGGCAGGAGGAGCATTCTTCTAGTGTTCACTCTTCTAGTGAACATCTCCAGGATGTTCATTAGAGGGAAAGCACCCAGGGTCACCACATCTCTTTTCTGTCACACCACATGCACTCAACAACATCCCACCCTTGAGGTGTTGGGGGGCATTTTGCCAGCAGAAAGCCCCACCACAGACAGAAACTCTTTGCTGTTGGTCCTGGCCAGCCACTGACACTGGTGGAGGTTTCTTCCACAGCCTTGCAGCGGAGAAACTCCTCCAGCTTCACCTGCACACAGCAATAGAGGGACCACTCTGGGGTCTGCACTGCTGCAGAACACAAAGGAAGCAGAAGGGAGACGTTAGGACACTGGCGTAGATCAAAACGTGATGCAGGTTCCAGAGACATCCAGAAAAGACCCTGGAAGGCGAAGCCAAGGTCACAGCTTCCCTGGATCTTCACACCTTTTAAACTCACAGTGTGAGCATTCAAGACTGAGGAGCAATGGAGCTACGACAGCAATGGTGCTATAAACTTATCTGGACTAGCTGAATGTCACCAGCTGATGGGGACCAGTGCAGAGAAGAATCCAGCACTGCCTCTGCTCCAGCAAGCAGTCCTTGCTGTGAAACCTTCCACCCACAGACACATCATTTGTAACAACTATGAAAAAGACATTCAACAAAACCCTTCAAAGGTGCTTAGACCTTCAAACACATCTTCTTGAACCTGGGAAACTCTTTGCCCAGCACTGCCACAGTCCCCAGCCAGGCTGAGGCTATCAGTGACTAGGCAAGTTCTCTGATGAATGAACACATTAAACCACAGGGAGAAACAAAAGAAACTCCCAGCAGGGGCTCAATCTGTAGTTTTCATCACATCCAAGAAGGAAAAGAGGGCCCTGATACACTGCTCCTCCCCACTGCTGGGAGCAGGAGTGGTGCTGGAGCTGGGCTGGGAGGACAGATCACACACAGCTGAGAGTTTCCTTGAACTCACAGTACAAATGCCTCAGGACAAATGCTCCCTGGGCAGCAAAAAACCTCCTTAAGTCCTTTAAATTTCAAGTTCTTGCTTCAAAGCAAGAAGAAAACAGCAATTCCCAATGACATGGAAATAAAGAGTTTTCCAACTTATTTCACGTGGGCAAAGTAATATATTTTCACCTAATCTCTCCCTTGGAAACGGTCAGTTTTAGCTGAAATCAAACATGCACACAAAGAAAAATCACAAATCAGCCCAAGGCAGACACCCAGTGTGGAAACTTAAACCCCAGCACTTAAGAGTCTGGCAAGGTCATCAGCAACCGAGAACATGGCCTTGGACGGGGTGGTAGCTGTAAATTTTAGGAAGTGTGTAACTCACTGCTCTGAGGCAGATGAAAAGACAAACCTACTGAAAAAAAAAATACACATACTGAAGAGGGCAAAACGTCTTTACCTGTGTCTTGCCTCATATCTGCTGCTGGGCTTATACAGCAAAACCTTTCAGCCAACTTTATAGAAGTTAATATCCACCTCATTAATGACCTCGCTTTCTCTCTGTACACATACAGCATTAACTATGTGGACATGTATGCAGAGAGGAAGAGCTTCACTGTTTACAATTATTAATTTTTTAATACTACACGGGAATTGGAATGTGCCTGCAGTTCCCAGGAAGCCAGCACTTGCTGTATTGATTGAGGATCAAACACCCCAGCAGTGAAAGGCAGGCAGAGGAGAGCTCTGCTGTGGAGGCTGTGCTTGGAGATGCCTTGGCTTAGCCCAGGCATCTGCAAATCATGTTTATGCCATGGGTGAACACCACTCTGCAGTGCCTGGGATCGCCCTGGCCTCCTACTTGGTGCTGAAAAAGGACATTTCATCATCCAGATGGTACCTGAGATGCTCCTGATGGCACCCACCCTGAGGGAGCCTCTCCCAGAGTGCAGAGCAAGAGGTCATGGTTAAACTGGTGGCTTTCCAGGGCACCAGGGCACACTGCTGGGTTTTGGTGACAGGGTGATGGCCCCGTGGTGGTTGCAGCTCCCCAACACCTCTAAACCCCTTTCCCTTTCATGATCACCCTCCCTGCCTTCAGACCTGTGGAGGAAGATGAGGGGAAGGCACATTCCTGCCCCTATGGGAACCCCTTGTCACTGAGCTCACAATGTCACAAGAGGATGGGGACATATTCTCATACAGATAGCACTAACCCCACACCAATCCCCCTCTCTAGGGCAGGGACGTGGCCCCCATCAGCTCCACGTCCTCCAGAGAGGCAGGCACAGTTCTGCCCAGCTCGGCAAAACCTCCGGTGCCAAGAGCCAAGGTTTGTGCCGTGGTGGCACCTCAGCAGTGGTGTGACACAGCCCCCAGGCACCTGGACTCATCCCTGCCCACAGGGACATGGGCAGCAGGGGGAGAGGGAGAGAATAAAAATCCCGCAGGAGAGAGGGTGGTGGAGAGAAGGGCAAGAAGCAAGTTGAGGAGGAAGGGATTGAGGGAGCAGGACAGTGGATCAGAAGTGAACAAGAAGGGGAAAGGAGAGTTCTGGAATTGATGCAGCACAAGGGTTTCATGCTAAGGGAATGGGAATGGTTAGGAAATGCAAAAAGCACTCCCTGTATCCTGCTGCAGCAAGGATTTGGATGGTCTCAGATGGGTTGTGGGGAGAAGGAGAATGAGAGGGCCTGCTGTCAAGAGAAGCCCACAGCCAAAACAAGACCCAGTCCAGCTGGGGGGTGGTGGTCAGAGAAGACAGTGTGAACCCACCCACCTCAGAACCCTCTGCTGTGGATGGAAAAGGTGATCTGTCCTGGCATGTGCTGCTCACTGCCAGCTCCCAGTGTCCCCTGGGCATCCCCTCTGGTAGCATCCTCCATCCTGCAGCCACCCAAATCCCTCGCCCTGTCACCTCTAACCCCAGCACTGCTGATCAACAGCTCCCTGGGGTGAAGGGAGAGCAGAGTCACACACACCCTTACACAGACAGGCCCCTCCACCCCTGGGTGAGCAGGTGGAAGCAGAGGAGGAGGAGGAGGGATGCATGGAGCACAGCCCCCTGGAAGATGTCTGGGGTGTCTCTGGTTTGTTGCCTCGTTGGGGTTGTGTTTGTTTGCGTGTTTGTTTGCCGGTTTTCCCGGCGCCTCAGCAGAGAGCACAATGCAGGCTGTGCTCCAGCTGCAGCTGAAGGGGCCAGCCCCTGCAGGAGCCAGGGGAGCAGGGAGGGAGGGAGGGAGGGAGGGAGGCTGCTGCTGGTGAAACGCAGGCTCCAGCTCCCCAGGACAAGGATGCACCCCAAGTGAGCACGGCAGCATTGGCAGGGCTGAGGGGACAGGTGAGGAAGAGGAGGAGGAGGGGACCTTGTGCAGCCAGGACCAGAGAGACAGGACAGCATTGCTACCTGGTGATGAACAGTGTCCATGGAGATCCTCCAGATCCTGCTTGCTTTCACAGTTACCCCTTCCCCGCTGGCTAACCTATCTCTTGTATCCCAAAAGGAATGTCTTCCTGCAGATTGCTGCTGGGAAGCGCATCTTTCTTGCTTGAAGGAAACCAGCTTTCCCACTGCTCTCCCTGTACCCATGATGCCTCATCCCAGCACTGCCCTGGACATGCTGATAACAGCAGGTCAATGTCTACACAAGGATTGCCCACGGGGAAGAGCAGGCATAGGTGGGGAAAGAATGCAGGAATTAAAAATAGTGAGAGAAAGGGAGTTTGGGGGGAAAGAGCTGAAAAGACAGGGGAACTGAGGTATGGAAGTCAGGCACGGTTGCATGGAAGAACCAAGTGGCCTGATACATGGGAAAGCAGGAAGAAGATCAGGAGGTAAACAAGGAGGGACAGTGCCCATAAGGGATTTGGGTGCCAGGAGAAGCATGGGGGCTCTTCTGCCTGTGGATCTGGGAAGAGGATGAAGCATCATTCCTGGTGGTCACACCTCCATGTGCCAGGATTGTTTCCTGACCTGCAGCCCTCTGCATCCCACCCACAGCTGCTGAGCACTGGCTCACTCCAGGCATCCTAATCAAGTGCAGGCTCAGTGTTAATAAGTGACTTTAAGCAGGTCTGTCATTTTTGGACTCAAGATTGAGGTCAGAGGGCTGCAGAGGGGGGTAGAGGTGGCAACGAACCGAGAAAGAGGAAAATCAATCTCCATAGGATTAACACTGAAGCTCTTGCAGAAGTCCAGCCCCAGGGACGGGTGGCCTCCAGCCTGGCTGGCCCCTCCTGGAGTAACAGTGACCTCCTGTGGCTGTGGGACTGTCCCAGAGGACTGGTTGTTCACTCTCTCTGCAGAGGTGCTTTGAAAAGCCATGGTTGAGCCCTGCAGGGCTTTGGCCACCCCTCACACAGGTACATCCGAGATCTCAGAGCCAGGAGGGAAGGACTGAGCCGATGCCTGGCTCCTGAGACCCCTCCACAGGACACATCCTGCACACTGGTAGACACTGGGAATGAATGTGGCCTTGGCTGCTTATGGCATTGCCTTCACTGTACCAAAGGCAGGGAGATGCAGGTCTGAGAGGGCTGTGGGTGGTGTGCAGCAGGACCTGCCAGCTCCATCCCTGAAACCATCCCGCTGCATCCCCCCTCCAAACACACACACCAAAACACCACCTCACCCCAGGGAACCCAACATTCCTGCAGCGACTGGAGAGGGGGCTGAGAGGATCACAGAGGTGGGGCTGGTCCCTCTCTGGCTCACTCACCTCCCTGGTGTCGTTCTCCTGGATCAGGGCGTACAGAGGCACCACCCTGTTGATCTCCAGCAGAACCGGTGTGGGGCTGAGCTGCTCCTTCCCGGGGCGCCGGCACAGGTGGCAGGTGGAGGGGCAGCGCCCTTTCTCCTCGCAGTGAATCTCCACACCGGAGATGAGGTGGTCATCAGACAGCATCTGTGCCGTCAGCAGGCCTGACAGGTACGTGATGAAGGGCATGGATTTCAGCTCCTTCTTGTTCCCAAGCTCAGTTGTTTCTGGTGTAGGGAGAGGGAAGAAACCAAACAACATTAAATAGATCTCGGCACGGTCCTCTTCCCAAACCCAAACCTTGCTGCAGTCAGGATAAATGCAGCTGCTGAAGGTTTAGGCCAGGTGGGAGCAGGAAACAAGAAAGGTTGAGGAGAGAAGGAGAAAAACAGGACTTTCATGTCATTGGTTGGAAGTGTGAGTATTTCCACTCTAGAGCACTTCTAGAGTGACAGAACTTATCATGTTCTTCTTCTCTTTTCTAAGTTGTGTTCCCAGTCTTCTCTTTTCTAACTTGCATGTTCACTTTATGTGCTCCAAAATGAAACAAAACCACCCCAATATTATCTTCACTGTCAAAGAGAAACCTTCCCAAAGGGACCAGGCTGAAGAGCTGAGTGCCTTCACCCTCACCCCAATGCCAGCCCCCTCTAGCCTCTGTGGTCCTTAGGTCGCTCTTTTGAGTGACACACTATCCATGGCGCTGGGAAGGACCCAAAGAGGCTGCAAAGAGGGAGCATGGAGGGATGAAGCCCTTGGCAGGGGGGATAAGCAGGTATGGGAACAAGCTCACCACACAGATGAAGGCATTACCAAATCCAAACTATCAACACTCTGCCTCAAGGAAACAATCAGGCCTTTGAAACCCCCTGTGAAACCTCCTGGTGGTCTTCAGCACAGGGAGACAAAACTGGAGAGCCTTTGCTTCGCTCTGTGTCTGTCCAAACACTTGCTAAGGACAAGGGAAGTATCACCCCTGGTGATACCCTGAGCGAAGGAGACACGACTCCCATCTCTGCCCTCCACAATTTAAATTCCAATTTAAATGCTTTGTCTACAGATGGGTTGATCTAAGAAGGCCCAAATTCCATACCCTGGTGTCACATCTACAGAAGAAAAGCTTTTCTTCATTCTGTGCCCAACACCATGAGCTGGATGGCTGTTGCCTCCAACAACAAATTCCCAGTCCCAAGAAGGAGCTGAAGAGGAACAAGGGATGTCTCAATACCCTGTGCTTGCAGGGACATGCAGCTGATCTGGCAAGGCACTAGTCAGTTAGAAATACAAATAAACACAATATTCATTCATGACTCCCAGAGCCCTCCAGGGTAGGGACAGCCCTTCCCTGCTGTCTGGCTGTCAGGGAACACTTCTGTGCACAGGATCAAAGCTGTCACAGGAAGAATGAGCAAATTCCAACCAACTCATCTTTTAGCGGAATAAAAGGGGAGCAGTTGCTAAGATAAATTAAAACAAGGTTGTGAGATGTCTCAACATCTAGGGAGACATTGGTGTGCACAGACATGGAAAATAGGAGTTGGAGCTGGTTATGGAGAGATTATTTTCTAGAAGACCAGCTCCAGGCAACTTCAAGTCTCACAAGGGAAAGCCTTGAAACCTTAAAAAACTGAGTGGCTCACAAAGAAGGAAATTACAGGGAGATACCATGAGCCTCTTCTCGCTTCTGCACAAGAGTAACTTTTTTTTTTAACATCAGTACTGTACAAAAGAAAGAAGTTAATTACAATTCTGGGCTGCAAAGCTTCTTCACAAGAGCTGAAGCAGCGATTTCAGAGACCCTCCATGGGGAAGAAATTTTTAGAGCCATGCTTTAAGGAAGGACATGAACACAGAGCTGAAAAGACAGTGGAATCAGTTATCTCATGATTGGCTCTAGGATATCAAGCCTTCCTTCCTGAATTATTGGCTCTATAACAAAGAATTATAGACCACTCTCCCTCATCTGCTTGCTCAAGGGGTGGAAAGCATCAGCTCAAGGTGTTTCATCCCTAGAAAGCTGAAGATTTCCTCAACAGAGATGGTGCTTCTGTCTTGTCCCACCCACACCACCCACCACTTGTGGCATCTCACAGAGGAGTTACTCAAATCTGAGAGGTATTTTGCCTCCAAAACATATTCCTGGACCTGCCACTGCAACTACAGCCTGGGAAGAAGGGATTAAGGTCCCTCTGTCTCCCTCTCTCCTACCTCTGAGATGAGTTCTGGTTATGTCCTCAGCCACCTGCATGCAAGGAGTGGGCTCAGGATGGAGCCCACTCTCCCCATTGCAAACCTGACAGTGAACCGAGGAAACCACATTTTCCTGGAGGCTCAGCCTGGCTTTTATTACCTATACAGAACAGGATAACCTCCCAGGGCACTCTGATTACTCCTGCAAAGCTTCACTCCTGGGGAAGGGCTTTGCAGGTGACCACTGCGAGGGCGCTCCAAAGGTCCCATTATGGCAGGAGGATGAGGCTCAGCTGCAGGGGCTGCAGCAGGGAGGATATAGGCAGTCCTTATCAACCCCTGAATCTGAACATGCTTTTGCTAACACTGCTGGCAACTCAGCTGAATGCTGGCAACATCTGTCTGGGAGCAGAGCGCTGCGGATGTGGTCAGACGCGCCACGGCAACTTGTGGGAGTTATTAGTTTGTTTATCTCGAATATGTATTTGGGGAGAAAAAAAAACCACCAAAAAAACAACACCACAACAAAATAAATTAAATAGCAGCCTTGTGCCCAGGCGTCAGGCCTTGCGTAAGAAAGGGAGGATGAGCAGCACAGGGTGTGCAGAGGTAGCATTTGCCTGTTGGGGTGCCTGGCTCTGTCTCTAGGCTTCATCGGGATCTTATAATCCCACAGCACGAGGTGACTGACTGCACACAGGGGTCCCTGCTTAGGATGCAGCAGTTGCTGATGTGGGAAACACTTCCAGCATTACCAGCAGCACCTCCTGGTGCCTGGACAAGAGGGGAGCATGATAACACCACTGCTATAACAACAGCAACAGCATAATACCTAATTCCTTTGCACTGCAGTGCTCTTTGGTCTTGAGAGCTCTCAGGAGACACTGGGTTTGCTAGTGGTCTGGCATTTTATACAGCACCTCTTCCAGAAGATTCCCAAGTCATTCCAAAACTGGGAATCACTCCACTTCCCACAAGAATGCAGCCACCTCAGGGGTAGGATGTGGTAGCTCTTCAAAAGCAGAAATGCTGGGAACAAGGAGAGAACGCTCTCCAGCTGAAGCTGTAAAAGGAACATCAGGAACTGACCCAGGTAGGGGTTCCTCCAGGCTCACCAGGTTAACCCCACCAACACCAATGAGCTGCTCAGCCAGGTTGACTTAGGACTTGGGGTTTGCATTTTACAGAAGAGGGAATTCTGGTCCACCTTCCCTGTACCCCACCCTCCACTGGACAGACCCAGTGCCACCATGGGCAGGGTAGTGGGGGCTTACAGCCAGGACACATCCACTGTTTATCACCTGGTGGAATAATACCCTGTTTGTTGGCAAATCCATCGAAAGGGAGTTGAAAAGAAAATCAATAGATGTGTTTTCCTGAGAATTTCTCTTGCACTGAGGTATTGTCAGTGCAGTCACCACCAGGTCTGCGAAGAGCCCGAACAGATTTAGTGCTGCCCACTGTTAGTGATGGGCAAACACTGCTGGGAGAAAGGAGGGAGTCAGCAGTGCTTCTCTGTCACATGCATCCATGTGTGTGAGAAGGATAGCACAGGACAAGAGGGAATGGCTCACAGAGGGCAGATTTAGATTAGATGTTAGGAAGAAATCCTTCCCTGTGAGGGTGGGGAGGCCCTGGCACAGGTTGCCCAGAGAAGCTGTGGCTGCTCCATCCCTGGAAGTGTCCAAGGCCAGGTTGGATGGGGCTTGGAGCAACCTGGGCTAGTGGAAGGTGTCCCTGCCCATGACAGGGAGTGGAATGAGATGAGCTTTAAAGTCCCTTCCATCCCAAACCAGTCTCTGATTCCTTGAAGCACAGCATCAGCCCCTGCTGCTGGGACCTCCAAGCAGCCACCAACACCCACATCCCGGGGCTCACACGTGGGCAAGGAAGGGCTCCCCAGGGAACCACTACCCAACTTTTGGGACACGCAGCCATCCCGTGGCACGGCATCCCACGTGGGAATGACATCCCCTGGGCGAAGGCACGGGTTCAGCGTGGCCGGAGGGATGCAGGCTGCGAGTGCGGACCCCACAATGCGCAGCCCGTGGGACCCTCCGCCGACGGGGGGGACGCGGGGTCCCGGTCACGGCGGGACAGTTGTGGCCGTGGCGGTCCGTGAGGCCCTGCTGCCCTCTCGTGGCACCGCGGCAGGACCGCGCTGAGATCCCGGGATGCGGCACATCCCGGCATCGCTTCCCTGCCGCACGCACCCCGCGGCCGCTCCGCCGGGACGCCTCGGGATCTCATCCTGCCATCCTCATCCCATCCACCCGCGCCTCGGGAAAAGGAGTGTGGCAGCCCGATCGTGTAACGTCCCTGAGTCACGACACTTGATAACCTCCCGAGCGTGAGGGTTTGTGACCCCTTTTCGTCTCCTGCTTACAGAATGTTCAGGGGTTGAAATGGACTTTAAGGATCATCCTAAAGTCCCAACCCTCCTGCCATGGGCAGGGACACCTTTCACTAGTCCAGGCTGCTCCAAACCTCATCCAACCTGTCCTTGAACACTTCCAGGGATGGGGTAGCCACAGCTTCTCCAGGCAACCTGTGCCAGGGCTTCACCACCCTCACAGGGAAGGATTTCTTCCTAATATCTAACCTAAATTTCCTTCAATTTGTACCCATTACTCGTTTTTCTATCACTACAGCTCCTGAGGAAGAGCCCCCTCATCTCCACACTGCCAGCCTGCCCCTGCCCTGCTGCACACCCCCCTTTCCCTGATGATGTTTTGCCCACAGCTCACAGCCAATTAACCAAACTCAATTAAACACAAAACGCTGCACCCTGACACCCAACATCAAGGACTGGCCAAGGAGCCACACCACAGTGCTCCCATGACCCACCGCCCCCCCTCCCCTGCCTTCAGTGTAGCCCCTCAGCCCTGAGGATGATCCCAAAGGTACCAGCAGGGAGCATCCAGAGGCAGATCATCTTGGCTCCCCACAGGCTAGATAGGCAGGATCTCACCTCAGCTTCAGATGAGACATTTACACACTTGCAAGCCTGAAGTATTAAGAAAAAATGCCAGAAGAGCTTCTAGAGACGTCTGATAAACCTCTCTAAAAGGGAATGGTGCAGGCATCCCCTATGAGATTGCTTTGGCAAAGGAACTGGTTCTGCTGACCCTGCACTTTCCCCACTGCCCCTCCACTGCCTGCAGTGGCTCCTAGGAAGAGCAACCAAGCCCTGCCCTGCTCATCTGACCCCTGGCAGCATCTCAGTGCTCACCCCATTGCCTCTGAGACACTACAGTCCCTCAAGGATGGCTCCATGACCCCCCAAGACCCCCCCCAAGGCAGCTGGTTCCCTCCCTGCTCCAACACATCCGCATGCCCCTTTCCCATGGGATGGCTGAGATCTTCCCAAGACTGCCTGCTGGATGGCTGGCTGCTGGTGTGGGGCAGCCCCTCGGGGTTCCAGGCTGGATGGCCTTCCCATCCTTCAGTGTCATGGCATGAGGTCCCCACACCCCCACATGCTGAGTAACATCACTGACTCATCATTATCACCTCTAATCAAGTCTAGAGAGCTCTTTGTTTTTTCCCCAGGATGCACTGAAAGATTATTTCCTATTCCTACCACCGTTTTTTCCTCACACTGTTCACTTTCAGGTGTGGGTAGCCTCAAAAAATCTTGCAGACCACCCTGGTTCAATGTTTACATCCTTTTTTTTTTCACTGGAAAATACACTGGGGGCTGAAAGAACATTTCCCTGGTGAGGCAAGAAGTCAGGAGTGAACCCTGTGCCCCCTCCCTGGGCACAGCAACACCTCCAGGGATCCACTGGTGCCTGAAACAGGGGAACTGTAAATCTCACTCATTTTCTTTTGCAACCCTGGTCAGGCTTTGCATCTGCTCCACTGCCTCTGAGCGTGTCCCCTGCCCACATTTGGTGATCCCTGCTGCTCCTCATTGCTGTTGGGATGTAGGTCCCTTCAGACTGAACTATTCTATTCTAAATAAAGTAGAAAAAACCTGCCAAGAACAAAAGGTGGCAAGACTTGGTGCATTATGCAAGTTGCTTTCTTCAGTGCTGGCTGGAGCGGGTAAGCAGTGGAAAAGTGCTGCAGGCAGAGAGGCCACACGAAGGGTTTTTGGGAAATGGTTAAACCAAGGATTTGCCTCCTTCTCCAGGCAGTGAATTCCTCTGAGTCGGGGCCTCCACCTGCACATCAGCCCTGGGCTGATCACGGGACAGTGCCTGGATGCCACTGGGAACAGTGATGCCGCTGGTGTGTGAAGGACATGGTGCCCCTGCACCTGCCTGGGGTTCTCCCTGCTCCCACAGAGGAAGCCCCAAGCCATGACATTCCCTGTCCTGCTGTGCAGCCCCACGGGGTCACAGTAAAAGGGCTGTCTCTCTGCCATCCCTAAAGCAGGTCACAATGGCTGAGCAAAAATGTGGCTGGAATGGTATTGGTGTTAGTGACTCCAGGACATGGAGGGTCCCTTCCAACTCAGCATATTTTAGGATTCTATGAAACACCAGACAGAGCACAGCCATGATCCAGTGGCCAAAACCTACCTCTGGCTACCACTGCCAGCCTGGCAGATGGGTCAGAAATAAAGGGTGGAGGGATGAGGAGGAGAAAGAGAGATGAGGCAGGAGGGAAATGACTAATCCATGATTAATGACTCTGGTGATCAGCCCTGTGCAGGTGTAATGCAGCTGCAATCCTTTAGTACCTCCCAGGAGGGAGCAGGAGAGTGGAATGACCAGGCAACATAACCTTGTGATCAAGGGTGAACCCCTTAACTGGCTGGTTCCCCACAAACCGGTGCAGAACTGGGGGACTCCATGAAGATGATTAAAATCAGCCACGGTGTGGATACCCCAGAACATCACCCTGTCAACTGCTCACAACTGCTGTTCTGAACCCAAAACCAGTCCTTTCTGTCCTGGAGCCGATGGGCTGCCCCAGCACAGGGTATGGAATGAGAAAAATACACCTTTTCAATAGATGATGCACAACGGATCAAACGCCCAGACTCTGCTGGGGGAAGGGAAGGGAAAAGGGAAGGAAAAGGAAAGGAAAAGGGAGAAAGGGGAAAAAGGAGGAAAAGGGGGAAAGAAAGAAGAAAGGAAGGGAAATGAAAGAAGAAGGGAAAAGTGAAGGAAAACGAAAAGAGAATGGGAAAGAAAAGGAGAAAGGAATAGGGAAGGGGAAAAAAAAGAACAAGAGAAGGGGGAAGGGGCTGCTCCCGCAGCAGCACTGCCTGACCAGGCAAAGGGCAGCGCACAACCCGCGCGTTCCAAACCAGCACACGCTAAACCGAGAAAAACGAAGCAAACACGTTTCCGTTCGCCTTCTTTTTAACGTCAACCTTTCTCGCCAGAAGGAGCTGCAGCACAGGCTCCCATCCCGCGATACCCCCCCCCCACGCCGCCATTCCCTGTCTCCCCCCCGCCTCGGGACTACACCTCCCAGCAGCCCCCGCGGCGGCGGGCGCGGCGCTCACGTGAGCGCGCGGGGCACGCCGGGAGCGGCGCGGCCCGGGCGGCGGCAGGTGAGGGCAGGGGCGCGCGCCCGGGGCCGCGGCGCCCCCTGCGGGCGGGGCCGGGCACGGCGGGACCCCCGGGACGGGAACGGGACGGGAATGGGATGGACGGGACGGGGTGGGAGGGCAGGGACGGGATGGGCCCCGCCGGGTGGGCGCTCCCGGCCGCGCTGGGAGGGAGGGAGAGAGGAAGGGAGGGAAGGAGAGCGGGGTCCGCCCCGCCGAGCCCCCCTCGGGCACCCGGAGGGTGCTCGCAGCGGACCCCCATTGATCATCCCATGGGATCGCCCCGGTGCGCCCAGACGGAGCCTGGACGTGCGCCCCGAGCACGGCGTGGTCAGACACCAGCACGGGTTATCCCATGGATGCGCCATCCCTGGGAGCGCCCGATTCCAGGCTGGACGAGGCTTGGAGCGACCGGGTCTATGGGGAAGGTGTCCCTGCCCGTGGCAGGGGGTGGAACGGGGTGATCCTTACGGTCCCTTCCAACCCAAACCTTTGCATTGTCTGTGCAAAACCCACACCCTGTGGGTCTGTCTGTCCTGCGGGGTTTGTTGTTGCTGCTGTTGTTGCTGTGACAGCTGCTGTCAGCAGCGTGGATTTTGCAGTGTTACCCCGTTATTCTCACTCGTTAAGGGCACGGGATCTGAACTGCGAGTGAAGCCCGGTCGCCTCGCCCGCAGACGCGCTCGCTAAAAAGCTACCAAACCACGGCAGGAAATTTCCTTTGAGCGTGTAAGGAAACCAAACTGGCATAATTCACCGAGTTTTATAGCTTGATCCTCAGCTGAGGCTTTCTGTAATACCCTGCTCTGCGTCAGAGGAACTGCCTTGGGAGGGACCGATACGCAAGAACAACTTGCTGTTAAGGAAACTTCCATGCAGGCACAGCCGAGTGCGAGAGGGAGATAAAGGGAGAAATAATGTCACGTTACCGAGGGCAAGCTGGCATTCCAACAAAAGGGGTTATGTATGAGAAGAATATTGTACAAATCATCTGTCTGAAAAGCCCAGCCTGACTTAAAATCCCCTCCGCCATTGTTCTTTAATGAAAATACTTGTTTTAAAGGTACCTTTCAATGTAACTCGCAGCACCTGGTGCCTGTGCTGCTCCCTCGTCCTTCCCTGAGCGAGCCTTTTGACGTGTTTCCAAGAAAAGTAGGAATAATGAGCCTGGTATCCTGTGTTTCATTTTTAAAAACCGTTTTAAAATACAGGTTTTTCATCCCTCAAAGGAAGGTTTCTGTTCTCCGCGGCAGTGCCCAGGCTTCTGCCTCCCCAGCTGTGATGTGTGTTAAGACAAAAAGGGAAGCGTGCTCGGTGCCAGTGGCAGGAAGTGCCTGGAGTCCTCCTGCACCCAGATGCCAGGGATACTCATCCTGCCACCACTGAGGATCAGATCCCAGCTTGGTGCTTGCAGATTCTGCCACACCACTGAGTCCCTCCCTGAAATATGGGCTCTGAAGGGACGCAGCTGCTAATTTTAAATGACTTTTTTTTTCCCTTCTCTGTATGAACATAAAGAAATTTTGTTTGTTGCAGTTGTTTTCTTGCACGTTGAGAAAGTGGTAAACTGAAATACACTGGAGCTTTCCCGAGGAGGAAGGAGGCAAACCCAGCAGGGAAGCAAGAATGCTGTGTGCATTGAGCCATTACTCAGAAAAAGCTGTCTGTTCACATCCCTCTGCCACCCTCTCTTCATTTCAAAGACTAACTACTTCCTTCTCCTCCTCTCCCCTAGAAAAAAGGTTTTCTTCCCTATTTTTTAGTGGCAAGGCAATGCAATAGCAAAGGTATTGAAACCCAGTCTACTGAATAATAACTTAATGATGTGAGCCCTGTTCTGTTCCTTTTGAATGGATGGCTGCTTTGGCAGGAGAGCTGCTGGGATCTGCTCCCTGCTGGGAGGGATGGGAGGGTGGAGAAACCTGGATTGAAGCTGAACAGCAACCAGAGTGGTGTAAAACTGAACCGGGAGACAGGAATGAGGTCAACGCTGCAAGACTGTGAAATGAGGAGAAATTATATGCAGTTAAGCTGAGTTCAGGGACTGACTGGTAGTACGTTCGGAGTTTGGATGTTTGGAGTCGTCTTTTAAACCCATTACTGCTCTTATCTGTCCAAGGTAAACACAAAGTGTTTAATTGGCATGTTGAAACATGGTGCAGCATGGCAGAGGGCAGTGAAATGCACTGGCATCCAACCTTCTCTTTGCATTTTCAGTGTGCACAGTCACCCCCCACAAGGAGTGGAAGCTGACAAAGCATTCCTGCTAGTTTCACTTCCTGGCAAATGCATGAAACCTTGAGCATTTACTTTGGCTCTCTAGCAAAACAGAGCGAACCAACCACATTTATTTCGTTCGTCTCTGATGTCACATCTGAATGCAGGTCTCCAGAGGTGATCTATTAATGTCCTAAAGCATCGCACCATCTGGTTCCTCTTTTGATGCGCAACATTTTGAATGCTTGGTTTAATCTCCCTGGGTTTCAGTAAATTATGTAAACTCGGAGGCTTGGCAGCAGGAGATGGGCACCATGAGGAGATGATTCAGTCATCAATATCTATTGGGCTTCCTTATTGCTGCCATTACACTTCTTTCAGTTGCTACTTACAAATGTTGCAAGTGAATAATTCATCGCACTGGGAGCTGCAAGTTAGTTTTGAAATTTGCCCACTCCGAGATTAGCTATGACTAATCCATCCTTCCCAAACGTGGAGAAGCCAACTGGGTTTCTTTTCTGCAGGGTTGGGTGATAAAAGTCAGAAATAAATTGCATGTATATGCAACTGCTGGTGCTGACATAAATCACATTTCCTTTTTTTTTTTTTTTTTTGCTTTCTGGACAGAATTGGAGCACCTTGGAATAGATGTGAGCACAAGACACGGCGCCGGCTGAAGCTGCCCGGGAACACCATGGCTGCCGCCCCGCATCTCAACTCGGATGCGCTCCGAGAGGTCCTGGAGTGCCCCATTTGCATGGAGTCCTTCACTGAGGAGCACCTGAGGCCCAAGCTCCTGCACTGCGGGCACACCATCTGCAAACAGTGCCTGGAGAAGCTCCTGGCAAACAGCATTAACGGGATACGGTGCCCGTTCTGCAGCAAGATCACGCGGATCACGAGCCTGGCTCAGCTGACTGACAACCTCACTGTGCTCAAGATCATCGACACCGCTGGACTGGGGGAAGTGGTGGGGCTCCTCATGTGCAAGGTCTGCGGGAGAAGGTTGCCGAGGCACTTTTGCAAGAGCTGCAGCTTGGTTTTATGTGAGCCCTGCAAGGAGGCTTCACACCTGCCCCAAGGGCACAGAGTCATTGCTATCAAAGAGGCTGCTGAAGAGCGTAGGAGGGAATTTGGGACGAGGCTTGCCAGGCTAAGGGAGCTCATGGGTGATCTCCAGAAAAGAAAAGCTGCTCTGGAGGGCGTTTCGAGAGACCTGCAATCCAGGTACAAAGCAGTTCTGCAGGAGTACAGCAAAGAAGAGCGCAAGATCCAGGAGGAACTGGCCAGGTCACGCAAGTTCTTCACCACCTCTTTGTCTGAAGTGGAGAAGGTAAATAACCAGGTAATGGAGGAGCAAGCCTACCTGCTGAACTTAGCAGAAGTGCAGATAATGTCCCGCTGTGACTATTTCCTTGCCAAAATAAAGCAGGGGGATATAGCTCTCCTGGAGGAGGCGGCAGACGAGGAGGAACCAGAACTGACAAACAGTCTCCCAAGGGAGCTGACTCTGCAAGAGGTGGAACTCCTGAAGGTGAGCCACGTGGGACCACTGCAGATCGGGCAGGTGGTGAAGAAACCTCGGTCTGTTAACGTGGAGGAGTCGCTCCCGGAAACTGCAGCATCCTCGTCGGTGTCATTTAGGGAGCCTGACCTGGTGCAGGAAGAGCCCAGCTGCACACCCCATTCCTCACCAGCCAAGCCAAGGATTCCTGAAGCAGCCACGAGCATCCAGCAGTGTCACTTCATCAAGAAGATGGGCTCCAAGGGCAGCCTGCCAGGGATGTTCAACCTCCCCGTCAGCCTGCACGTCACCACGCAAGGCGAGGTGCTCGTGGCAGACCGGGGCAACTTCCGAATCCAGGTTTTTACCCGCAAGGGCTTTCTGAAGGAAATCCGCCGGAGCCCCAGCGGGATCGACAGCTTCGTGCTGAGTTTCCTCGGAGCAGACTTGCCCAATTTGACTCCCCTTTCTGTCACCATGAACTGCCACGGCCTGATCGGGGTGACAGACAGCTATGATAACTCTGTCAAGGTGTACACCATGGACGGGCACTGCGTGGCCTGTCACCGGAGCCAGCTGAGCAAGCCCTGGGGCATCGCCGCGCTGCCCTCGGGGCAGTTCGTGGTCACCGACGTGGAAGGGGGGAAGCTCTGGTGCTTCACGGTGGACCGTGGCGTGGGGGTGGTGAAGTACAGCTGCTTGTGTAGCGCGGTGCGCCCCAAGTTTGTCACCTGCGACGCCGAAGGGACCATTTACTTCACTCAGGGGCTGGGGCTCAACCTGGAGAACCGGCAGTACGAGCACCATCTAGAAGGAGGCTTTTCCATCGGCTCCGTCGGCCCCGACGGGCAGCTGGGGCGGCAGATCAGCCACTTCTTCTCGGAGAATGAGGATTTCAGGTGCATTGCTGGGATGTGTGTCGATGCCAGGGGAGACCTCATTGTTGCTGACAGCAGCCGTAAAGAAATCCTGCATTTCCCTAAGGGAGGTGGCTATAACATCCTGATCCGGGAAGGACTCACCTGCCCGGTCGGTATTGCCATCACTCCCAAAGGGCAGCTCCTGGTGCTGGACTGTTGGGATCATTGCATTAAGATCTACAGTTACCACCTGAGAAGATACTCCACCCCTTAAAGGCATGGCTGTAAGCAAAGCCTCTCCTGGCAGCAGACATTCTTCCAGCCTCCCTGCAATCCAGCAGGAACAAGCGTCAAGCCTTCAGGAAGACTCTGCCATAACCGAAGGGGATCTGGCATAGAGGCCATCATGTTTTGTGTTTAGAAACAAAATAGCTGTTGTGGTGGTGGTGGTCTGCTTTTTCTTCTTCCTTTTTTATATAAAATCCATACGAAATAGAACGAGCGCAAGGGAAGGGATCCATCCCTTGGAGAATTGGTTCCTTGCTAAGTGACTGGTCACTCCATAAACCTTCTCACCTCCTTATGCCACATCTCCTGCACCCCCAACTTTTAACCAGTGTCTTTCTTTGTGCCATAAAAGCTGAGTGACTGCTCTAAATCACCTTCCCTTACAGAACTAGCGAGGCAATCCTCCTCTCTCTCTGTGGTACTCGCAAGGAACTGGGTAGCAGTTGTCTGGGCAATTCCTAGAGAGAGCAATTTGGGATTGCATAAAACAAAATAGCCCTCATCAACCACGCGGAGATGGAGCTTCACTCCCACCCTGACAAGGGACAGTTGTCTCTCTCCCATTTTTCTGGTGTTCAGGAGATCACCCCGTCGTGCCATTTGTGAGCTGAGTCTGTTCCATGTGTAGTGAGTACTGTGCAATCGTGGGAGACCAAGCTGAGGCAGAAAATTGCCCTCTTTATTGCTGAGTAGTAAGAAAAGAGGGGTTTTATTACTATTCAGAGTCCTGCTAGGTAGAAGGGGGTAAAAAGGGAGGGGGCTGAAGGAAAAAAAAACCTGAGGGGAAACCTAGGGTTGCTATTTACTGCTGTTTTATTATTAAATGTATCCTGGAAACTGTCTTTGGAAGGTGTACCTGGTATCTAAAATTTCATGGGGAGAGGGGAAGGGCTGGGGGAATGAGACTGGGAGATTGTAGAAAATGAGATTAAATGCAACACACTGTATGTTCACCTGCACTTCACTACTCTGCATTCCAGACCATTGCATTTAGCAATAGGTTTCCACTCATCTGCACCTCCTATGAGCAAGTTACTCACTGCTGAGATAGGGATGGGGAGGGGGGGACTATTTCACTTCTATTTTTTCATACTTGGAAGCACATCCATTGATGCACTGCCTTTTTTTTCCCTTGCACAGCAAAACACTACATTCCTCAGATTTTTTTTTTTTTTTAGATTTTTTTTTTTTTTATACAGCACCAGCAGGCACCAGAGTTGCTGTTCATCACGGCTTTGGGCCAAATGAAGCACAAAACTGCAGCTGTGTGAACCAAGGCCCCCACAGTGCTGCTCTCCTGGCTGATAAATGTGTACCTCAGTGTGGTGCTGCTCGCCCAGAATAGTTTATTGAAGGAAAGATGCATTTAAATAGGGCACAGTGGTAGCATGTTAATCTGCCACAGATAATAGTTACACTGCAGTGCATTTATTTGTTGCTATCAACAACGTAGTTGCAAATTTGGGGCCACGACAGACAATATAAAAGCTGATTTTATGGTGGCTGCCGTGCTCCAGCAAATTGTTTGCTACTTGTCCTACAATGTTTGCAACAGGTGAATTTTTTTTTAAGCTCCCATATACTCTCCCCTAATGAAACAGCAAAGTGAAACAGGCTTTCTGAGCTGCTGCTGCTCCAGATGGGTGTTTGGCAGTTACAGGGTTTGCAGAAGAAGTGCTGGGAGCAGATTTTGGTGGGATTTTCGGGTTTTTTTTCCTCTTCCTGTTGTGCTCAGCCAGAGCACTGAAGGGGCCAGCACACAAACACAGCTGTGTGATGGAGCTGCCCCTCCAATCAGGGCAACTTCTGATTCCTCTTGCTATAATGCACTGGAAAAAGCTTGTGGAGAAGGGAGCTGAGGCAGGAGGTGGTAAATGGTGCTGAGGGAGCCCCAGGGACTGAACCCTCCTCCCTTCCTGAGCTGCTCCCTGTGTTTGCCAAGGCTGCCAACTTGCACATCACTATTTACACGCTCTGCTTCTCTTTTTTGGGTGGGAAGGGGGCATGTGACAGCAATCTGGGGAGCCTTTCCCACCTTGCATGTGTGTTTTGGGGAGATGAGGACGATTACTGGGCCGTGCTGCAGTTAATGACATTGTAACTGGAGGCATTTTTCCAGAATTATTGCAATGGCAGTTCCTCTCCTTCTGATGTCTTTTAAACATTTCTCCTGCTTCCAAGAACTGCTCCAAGCAGGAAGCTACCGTGGACCTGAATAACTGAAGCAATATTATCTGTGATAATACGTGCCTCTGTCATTTTCTGTTCCCATGGATATTTTTTTTTGCAATAAACAGCACACTGTACTAGCAATAACATTTCCTGGAGTGCTTGAAGAGACATAAAAAGCTGGTCCAGCAAACTGAGCAGTTGGTTACCCCAGCCTGTTCCTGGTTACAAAGTTCAAACAAAACGTCTGTCATCTGTTTCTCACTCGGAGAATTAAGGAAAATAACACTACCCTGTGATGCATTGGTGGGCCAGGACACTGCAATCAGCGCCTGGGGCTGTGTCTCGCCTGCAGCTCTTCTGGTCTGGGCTTTCAGGCAGAAAAGGGAAAAAGGAAACCTGCTGTCCCTGCCCAGGGTCTGCATGTCCCCTGACAAAACTCTCAACAGTGACTGTGAGATGATTTTGCAGAGCTCTGTTTTTTTGCTGTCGTGCCCCCACACAGTGTTGTGATCGTCTGCCAAACAAGGAGTAATTAAGGATTGTGTTGAAATAGTTGGCTCCTGTACCTGGAGAAAGAGCTTGTCTGGTCATACGTATGTGTTTGGTTTTTAAAGATTGTGTAATAAAGGAAAAATTGATCCAATTAAAAGTGCATTGCAAACGGCTCATTTTGTTATTAAAACACTACATCTCCTCTCTTTGGTGGCAGGTTGGATTTTACAGCCAGTGGGGATTAGATTGGGAACACAATGGCTACAGGACCCCTCTTCTCAGGTTGCACAGGATAAATCTGATCTCCTTGGCAGGAGATCAGGGAACTCTACCTGACACTTCCCTACCCACCTCATAAACAAATGCTCAGGTTTTGAACCTTAATCCACTCTGATACTCCCACAAGGGCAATATCTTCCTTGTCACCATAGGCAGTACCTGATGTTTCAAAGGCCTGCTTCAATTGAAGTGGCTCCAAGTGCTTGGTAACAGGGCGTGGGAGCCTGGCTGAAGGTTCCATCCCTGTGTGCATGGCTCATCCATGAACTGCCAGCCCTTTGCATAACAAAGGGCCTGGGGACAGGCACGGTCAGGTGAGGAACACCTGGAGACACATCAGGAGCTGAGGGCTCAGCTGGAAGGACCCCAGACTTCCCTGTGTTTAGACCACTGGTCCCTCCTGGGCAGCACCAGCTCAGGCTGTTATTCTGTTGTTGCACAATAATTAAATTATTTTAAGGATCCAGATGTCTTAAGACTCTGCTCTGGGAAACCTGAGGCTGAACCAGTGAGGAAACCTGGTCTGACTGGGTGAGTGTGGGGGGTGTAGCTGTGAAGGATCCCAGCTCAGGTGGTGCATTGTGATGGCCAGGGAGGCTCCTGGATGGTCAGAGAGGGAAGTTTCCTTAACAGGCACACCAGCAGCACGTGCAGGTTCTCCCCTGGTCCTGCCACCCTTCTGGGTTTGCTGCTCTGGGTGAAGACTTTCATCACTTGGGCTCATCCCAGGTGATGGGAAGCAGCACTTTCAACTGGTGCGAATTGCTGGTTTATCAAACACATTCCATCCTTGCAGAACAGCTGCTGTGTGGTGCTGTTAGACCCACCCTGCCACCACTTTATCACAAGTTTTGGTTTCTTAGGGTAGGAAAACTAAGCCATGGGTATTGTCTGGGGCAAAACCAGGAGTTAAGGTTCCTAAAGGGATGAGGGGGAGAGCCTGTTCCTTAATCAGAGGGGGCAGAGCTACAAAAATAAAAATTAAGCCAGATGCTTTGAGTGGTTTGTATTGTATAGCTTAAGTGATTTTTCTGGGTCATTACTCAATGCGAGGATTTAAAGTTATTTCATTTTGCACAACTAATTACTCGACTTGCCTGACAATTCTGGATTACAATGAGCAGTGCATAAGGTCATTTAGCTGTCTGAGTCACAGCACATATTGTAGACTAAAGTAAATTTCACGGCAACCAGTTAAGATTGTTTTTACCTCCTCTGAACAAAATGTCAAAATCTGAGGGTTGGAAATAAATATAATGACATAAACTAAGCCAGTAAGAGTGTTACAAAGGTAATAGAGTGGTTGTTTATAGGGACAGATCTCAAGAACAGGGAAATTCTATACGCTTTACTTCTCACCAAGCAGGTATAAGGGAAACTCATTATCTCCTTTAACAGATGCAAAACTCTCCTTACAGCTTTCTTAATGCACCTAATTGTGTCTAGGAAAGGAAAACTAAAGGTTCCCATGGACTAGTTCAATCTTAGTTGTGTTAATGGCACTATCAGACCTGAAGAGAGATGAATGGAGCCTTGAAAGGACAGGAGAGACCCACAGACCCTACTCAGAGGAATATAGACTACTGTTTTAGCAGTTCCAGGCTCTATTCTTAATTTTATAAGGATATTTACGAAGAGAAGATCTTTTGTCAAAACTGCTGAGTTTACAAGAAAACATGAAAACTGTCGCCTCTTAAAGGTAAATGCAATTAATGGCATGTAGTCCAAGAGAAGAGAAGCAAGTACCTGGGAGGGCAGGGGCCAGAAAGCCTTAGGGATTGTGACAGGACCTGCCAGAACACAGCCCCTCCATGGACTATTTCCATAAATGATCTGTTACAGAGAGGGAACATCTTTCACATCTGTAGCAGCCACGGGCTCAGCTTGCTGAGTGCCCAGTGTGGCCAGGGAACCTTAGCCAAGGAAACTCTAGATAGAGATCACAGGAAATGCAAGAAAAACAAACATTTCTTGCACTGCAGACCTAAAGCAACGTTATCAGCTGGGCAGTGAAACCCTCTGGATCTGCTCTGTCTATGCACAGCACATCCCGAGCCCATCAGCATCCCTCCCCGCTTCCCAGCTGGGCTTCTCCACTGGGAACAAGCAAGACAGAACAGCTCTTGGGGAAATCTCACTGGGGCTGCCAGATTTGGCAATCAGAGCGGCTCTTCCCTTTCCCTAACCATCTCCTACTCCTTATCCAGCCAGACTGAGGGGCCACGGAGTAACCACGTCTCTGATAAACTTTTATCAGTGAATGAAGTGGTTCATGGCGGGTGGATTTACTGGATGGAGGGATCATTCTCTTTCCTCCTGTACATTTTCTGAGTCTCTGTGGTGGGGTTACTCCCAGCCTCCACCTCCAGTTTTACTACTGTGCATGTTGGTGTGGAATAGCCCAATTCTGGCCAGCAGCCCTGGCTGTGTCCCCTCACAACACTTTGCCCATCCCAGCCTAGTGACTGTGGGGACAGAATGGGAAAGGAAGAAGCCTGGATGCCAAGCAGGCACTGCTAAGCAGCAGCCAACATGCTGAGGCGTTATCCACACTGGTTTATCCAGAAATCCAATGCACGGCACCACAGGAGCCACGACAAAGCCACTTCCCTCCATCCCACCAGGCCTGGCACATTCTTGCACACAGCAGGACGTGGCTGAGGGCACCACGTGTGTCCCAGCTGCCAAACGAAGATGCTCACACAACGGGTACGAACTTAATGAGGTGCCATCAGCGTTAAATGCTGCCTTCCACGGGGGAGAAAACCGATGTGGGCTCCCATGGCACAGATCAATGGCTGGGTCGATCTCAAGGTTCCCGCTCGGAGGCCACTCGATGAGTGAAAGCATTGCTTGGCTGCACAGAGCCAGAGCAAGCAGCCCCCAAAAAACGGGCTTTTAATCACTCTACGTGAAATAAAACTGGAGTTTGCTTTGGTCTGCTCACGGACTAAAGCTGTTCCTGGGAGGGAGCCTGGGGGATGCTCCCATGCCTGCCCTGGAAGAACACAGTGCTCGGTGTGCACAGCACTGCCACAGAGCCTGTCTGACTCTCTCATTTGCAGGATTCCCTCCTGCAAATCCTTAGGAACAAGGTGTGCTGGTTTCAGCTGGTGTAGAGCTAATTTTCTTCACAGTATGGGGCTACGTTTTGGATTTCTGAGCTCAAACCATGACACAAGGGCGGGCACCTCACTCCGCCCAGCACACACCTCATCCACCCGCAGGAGGAAGGGGAACACTTGGCACTCCTCTGGGCAGAGCAACCTGCTCGTGACAGCAGTGACAGCAGCACTGACTTTGTGCTGTCCCTGGCCAGAGCTGGATCCCTTTCCCCTCCACTTGGCTGAGGGAAACACTCTGCAGACACAGACCCACGTCACAGGCTCCCGTGCCGGCGGCGAGCACGGCGTTCGGGCGGCTCCAGCCTCGGCACAGAGCCAGTGCCTGATCCCAGCTGCCAGCGGCGTGGTCTTCTCTTCAAAACCATGTTTTCAATTAGGGTTTCATGCGCAGATTGTGCCTTTATTGGCGGAGGCCTCCTCCTAAGGCCCGGAGATTGATTTATGAAGTTGATTAAAATATTAAAATAATTTTGTGCGATGCTGCAAACACCCTGCGATGTGCATTTTTCTCATAGTTGGTGTCGTTCCAATTAGTTTGAGCCTCTCCTCTTCCCCTCCTCTTGTGACCTGCTTTGTTCACTAACAAATTACAGCTATCCTGGTCCTACTTTTGTATTTATTAGAGATGATGCATATGTGTGTGCACTGAACAGTTTGGAATGGGCTGGTGAGCAGTGGGGAGCCTGGCAGGCCGGAGCTGTTCTGAATAGAGAAGGCATCCAGAACTGTCTAGCTGGAGGTATTTATTCTGATCTGCCTTATGCCACTGGCAAAATGAGGGTGAATCAGTGGAGAAGCAGGGAATAAAATCTATCTATCATGAACAGCAAGCTCTTTCTCTTGGCTAACTGGGATTTCTGTGTCAGAGAGCCCTGGGTTTCCTGTGACACCTTCTAAGTCCACAAGCTGATCTCCCCAGGTATCATCAAGAGCCCTGAACATCCTCGATGTTCTTCCAATAGCATTTTGTGGCCATCAAAGAGCTAAGTACAGCACTGGTCCCCTCTGCACTGCCCACAGCACCAAAGTTCACCTCACCAGCTACCAAAGCCACAGGCGGAGCCACACACAAAGCACAAAGTCGGAGCCAGCACCCAGTGCCCAAATGCTGCACAGTCAGAAATCAAAAGTTTATGTCCAGGCATTACATGCAAACCCCCTGGGGCATCCCTGGGGTCCCATGAGTGCTTTGGTGCTTCACAGGCAGTGGGAAGGACGCTCTGGATCCTGCCCTGGGGCAGCCCTGCAAGCAGCACAGGGCAGGCACAGCTCTGGGAGTGTGGGCAGGAGCTGGGTGTGGAGCGAGGAGCTGCCTTGGCCAGCTGCATACCATGGACTAAAATGGAAATCATCCTGTCAGCGAGGCACTGCAGGCCCTGTGCCACCACGGGGCTTTGTGGCTGAGCCCTGGGAGCCACTGCTGCCCCCAGCCATGGGGAAGGTGAGAGGTTGGGAACGGGAGATATTTCACCACCAGATCAAGCACTGCCACCGTTCACGTCCCCTCTGGCCCAGCATCATGAAACAGCAACAATGCTCATGCCCAGCTCGGACTGCAGTGGCTGCCTCTCATTCCCACCCAGCATCACTTGAGAAACCTGTGTCTGAAGTGATGGCAGTGGGACCACGGGGCACTCCAGGTCTGCTCCCCACCACCCGTGTTTGCCCCAGGACTGCAGGGAGCGCTCCCGAATGATTAATAACATCGCGAGTACGCAAACAACCCACCTCCACGGCGCTTTCTCCTGCTAAACGGGGGCATTGCTATGGCAAACTTCATTTATCACTATTTAAAACCCAAACAAACGAGTACAGGGTGTTATAAATACGCTTACAAGATGAGCTGCGCCGGGAAAACAGGGGAAAAAAATGAGCCAGGAGCAACGGAGGAGGCGTGTGGGAGCACATCTCCATTTGCTGGCTTCCATGGAGCGAGGCTGCCCTTGGCAGCACCTGCAGGGCAGGATTCAAGTGCTTTGATGACCTCTGTCACCATCAGCCCTACAATGGGCCCTGTAATATACCACAGATGTTTTTTGAACAGAAAAATATCAGACCCGGGGAATATCCCCAACTCCCCAGAGGAGAGAGATGAATTGGCAAATGGAAGGCTACAGCGATAAGGGAGTTTTTATAAACATAACCTAATTGTATTACTTCAAAGTCCTGAAGTTTATTGCCCTGTTTAATGATGTGTCTCGTTATTTATGGTGTAGCACAATGAGTCTGCTATTGATTTAATGCACTTCCTTAAAGACTGTCATTGTCACAAGCAATAAAACAAAGCCATTCTGAGACAGCTCATTTATGTCACATCTCCATCAGCCGACCCTGAGCACCCCCAGCGTGTGGGGGCCACCGTGGTGAAGGGGTCACCCTGGGGAAGGATGGAGCCAGAGTGTGGAAGCTGAAGGGCAGGAGCTGGCAGGGTGGGTTTGCCTGGCTCAGGGATGCTGCCAAGGGACACGTGCCACTGTCTCTTGACACTGGGCACTCAGTTTGGGACAAGTCTCCTGCTTGAGCCCACTAACCAGCATGGTGAAGGTAAATGCATGGAGAGAGGGGGTGATTTGTGCCCCTGCCCGTTCCCGTCGCCCTCCTCACCTTTCTGGTACTGGAGCCAGAGCTGCTGCTGGACCTTCTTGCTGGGGAAGTGGATGGTGCAGCTGAACTCGGAGCCGTACAGCGCCTCTGCGATGTAGTGGGAGCCAAACTGCTGGATGAAGGAGAGCAGCTCCTCCCGGCTGCTGTCCTTGTTCAGGATCTTCAGGATGTTTGCAAAGCCTGTGGGAGGGAGGCAGGGGATGGGTGGGTTGGCCAGGCAGGGCTGGTAGCCACAACCCAGGGCAAGGAGCCCCACAGGATCCCTGCTCAGGTCATACAAGTCCCTGGGTGGGTGCAAAGTGCAGTTCCTCCTCTCTTACCTCCATCATCTACCTGATCCTTTGGAATCCACAACCTGTTAAAACCCTGGGCTGTGGCTCTGAGTTCCTTCTATGATTCCTCTCCCTAAGAGATTTCTCAAAGCATTTTACAGGGATGTGCACGTGGACACATGTGCACACCCCCACACCCCCTCCTGCCAGCTCCAGTCTGGTGGCACATCATCAACACTCTCCCCAGAGGATGTGCTTGGCCTTTCCTTGCCTGTATCCATAACCAGAGGTGTTCCATCTCTAGTCCACACACCCAGCACAACTGATAACTATTTTTGGGAGAGCTGGAGACAGCCCAGAGGGACACACGGGGCTGGGCTGATGGCAGCTCCATGGGTGTGCAAGGGCTGGGGCTTGAGCAACATCCATGGAGACAGCGGGGACCTCTGGCATGGGACAAGGACACGGACCCTCACTGCTCTGTGGAGGTGAAATATCCTGGAGGCACTGGTGACTCCACAGCACCTCGGCATCATTTAGAATGGCTGATATCATCGTTTTGGTTCAGTGGTGGAACAGAAAACATACTGCAAGAAAATACGTCATAACTGTCACCAAAATGAGATTATCTGGCTGGTTGCTTGCTTGGTTTATTGAAAGGGAAGGTTGGTTTAATAAAAAAAGCCAGAAGAATTCATTTTGAGCTGAACCCAAGTATTTTTTTTGGCTCTGAGCAGGTTATTTCATTTTGGGGCTGTGCAGCCTGTTAGCACTAAATCTTTTTTTTTTTCTTTCTCTCTCCATTTAAGAACTCGTTGATTTTTAAATAAAAAATGCTATTTTGAAATGAAAAGGCAAAACATTTCAGGTCGCAACAAAATGTTTCAGCATTTCTGAAACAAAATGTGTAGCTATAAAAACGTGGAAGTGAAATGTTTTGACATTTGCAGGATCCTCCCACCCACCCCTTCTTCATCTGCAACTCCCGGCTTAATATGACCTGCTTTTACAAGTGCTTTGGGTCCTTCTGATACCACATTTTTTCAAGTACTTGCTGATTTTCATACATATACGTACACACAGCCACCCCCCACGAATCCTCCCCACAGTGTTGCTTATTGGCTTCATCCTGACTTTGACCTCAGCTCTTGGCTGAGCCGCACAAAGTCCCTGCCTCAGGTTTCCACCCTGTAAAAAGGAGGAAAATCTCTCTGCCTGCCTCTGCAGCGGCGCTGGGAGCAGACCCTGGAGGTGGGAAATGTCAGTGGGATGCTTGGGGCAGATGGACACCACCCACCCACACAGACACACGTCTCCCTGCCCCTGGAATCCCTCACCTGCAGAGAGGGTGATGGAGCTGAGCTTCACCCTGTAGAGGTTGCTCCTGACCCGCCAGTGCTGCACCATGGGGTAGCCCATTGCCTCGTCGTACTTGATGTCCCCTGCAAAGGAAGAGCCACTGCTGACCACGCTCTGGGGAATGCTTAATGCTCCCACCAGGCAACTGCTTTGCGAGGGGTGAGAAATGGGATGGGTGGAGGGACAGAAACCTCTTTGGCAGTGATGCCACGGGGTCCTCGGGCTGCTGGCAGGACCAGCACTGCAGCTGCCGGGAGCTCATGGGGACAGAGATGCTGCCATCTGTGTCGGGGTGGACTCACACAGCCCTCAGACTATTCCTGCCCCAGGCACACAGGAGGGATGGCACAAAGGACCCTGAGATGCCACTGGTGCTGATTCCTCTCAGCAACCATGCTGGGATCCAGGGTGGGAAAAGGGGTTCTTAATTCTGCACTTGCCCCAGGGGCACTGAGCCTGGGGGCAGCTCATACCAGTGAGAAGCTGGAGGTCGGGAAGGGGCTCCGAGAGGACACCACGGCACTGCTCCTCCACGGGCAGCGGGATCACCAGGAGCCCGTCAGCCAGCTGTGGGAAGTCCTTGATGAAGTTATTCTCCCTGCAGAGAGAAAAAGACAACTGCAAAGCAACGATGCAGGGCACGGCCAGGCAGCAGGGCTGAGCTGCCCCAGTGGCACTGGGACAGGCAGCTCAGGAGGGTGAGGGACATCTCCTTGAGCAGGAGCCCTACCAGGGATGGGGTTTGCAGCCCCCGCTGCAACCCGTCCCTGGCTGTGCAGCCCTCTGAGGTGATGTTTAATGAGCTCCCCAGGGACCACAGCTCCATTAGCACTCCAGAAGCATGGAACTTCTCTCAGCCTGGGGACCCAGCTACTGTTTTGGCCCAGATTTTCCAAGTGGGCCACTGGAGAGGGGATAGAGAGTGGTGAGGAGAGAGGAACAGCTGCCACACCTCAAAACTGCCGCTTTCCACACCTACAGCATCTTGATAAGGACAGTCAACAGGCACCAGACCAAGCCCTGCTGGGGCTCCACACAGCAGGCAGCACCATCACCCCACAGCTTCACCCCCCGACGACTCGCTCTCCAAAAGGAGCAAAAAGCACTTTTACAGACAGGCACCAAAAAAACCCACTCTCGTGTACAGCTCACAGTGCAATTTTACTACACATGCAGGATCTTTTCTAACCTTGGCAGGTATAACATTGTATAATAGGCCCCTAATGAATTGTTTCTAGAACAACGGTACCGGGGAAATTATTTGAAATGGTGAACAGACAGGTCTCTGGGAGACGAGCCTCCCCCGGCAACCGAAAGCGCCTCACGCCTGCGCAAAGGAAACAGGAGGGGGGATTTTAAATATTGATCTTAGAGCCAAAATATAGGCCAGGAGGCTCCACGTCCTCCAGGTACGGAGACAAAAGGGCAGCGGAGCAGAAGAAAGGGAGGTTCCTGCAAAAGCAGGTCAGCCCCAGGAGCCAGGGGAAGGTTCAGGCTGGCACCGCCTGCCCCAGCTGTGTTTTTTGGAACAGACTTTCTGTTAAACAGCAGCTGGTTTCACTCGCCTTCCCTGATTTTACCCCTCACAGCCCGTTCCCTGGGGGGATGTTCCACCACCCCATGATCATCTCGCAAGTGGGGACACCCTGGCTATTTCCATGAGTCCCACTGCAGTGAGATGCTGAATTCGTGGAACACTTCCCCAGGGTCCTCCCACTGCTCCGGGGCCAGGATACGGCCAGTGCAACCTGAATGAGAGGTGAGCAAGAGGCCACAGCACTGTGCAACCAGCCTGGGGGTGTTCCCAGCCCCGAGGCAGGTGAGAAGCACGGGGATGAGAAGCTGACGATGGGAACACGTGAGTGGGGTCCAGGAAGTGTTCAAGGCCAGACTGGATGGGTCTTTGAGCAAGCTGGTCTAGTGGCAGGTGTCCCTGCCCATGGAACTAGCAAGGTCCTTTCCAACCCAAACCATGCCAGTATTCCCTGGCTGCACAGGCAGCAGCTGCCTCCTGCTACACCCCCACCTCCAAGCTGTCGGCACCTGATTGTGTCTCAGGAGCTTCATTTTAGGCACTGCCAGAGAGAAAGTGCTTTATCTGTCTGAGGGAAAAAGCCTCTTGCTCACACCGTGCTCACAAATCTCCTATTGATCCTGCTGGGTGTGGGATCCCCGTGGTGGAGCGTTCTGCTGCTCTGAGCCCTGCGCTGTCTCAGCGATGCAAACGGGGAACTGCAATTACTGCCGGAGTCGGGAGCCGTGTGGGTGGTGGGAAATGGGGCTGCAAAATTAGGCATGTCGGGAGGGAATAGGGCAAGGAGCGTGTTGGAGTCTCTGCTGCTCTGCCTTAGCAAAGCAGGGAAAACATCAGCTCTGCCAAATCCCAAAGCCATGGAGAAGCGTGATGCTGCACTGGGAAAGCGGGATGCAGCTGCACTGAGCCTGCCAGCCATCCTGGAGCATGGGGATTGTCCCCTCCCTGATGGCTCAGCCCCATATACCCTGCACCAGAAGTGAGCACAGAGGCCAGGGGGGTCACTGCCTGCCCAGTCCCACATCCCACCTCCAAGAGGACCAAGAGGGGATGCCCAAAAGGACAATGTCACTGGCTGGTGGCACCTTCCCAAGTGTTCTCTCACATGAAGAGACAGACCTGGCAGTGCCAGAAGAGCTCAGCCCCAGAGGACAAAAACACATGGCATAACAAACACCAGAAGCTTGTGTTCACCCACTCCCCTGCACCCCAACATGGGGCAGAGAAGATGCAAAGAAGCAGCGTCTCCTCTTCCCCCTCTCAACCCACCTGGAGCATCTCACCAACACCTGCCCATGAGCCCATAAAACAGCTATCCCTGGGCATGAGTCTGGCTCATCCTTGAGGCAGGACAGCCTCAGGAGCTGGTGGTCCATGTGTGGGCAGCTAAGGAGGGAGGAGCTGGAGGAGACACTCCCAGCTCAAAGGGACCCACACACAGCAGCTGCCCCTATGAGAAGGTAGTAACCCAACAGCTGCACTCTGCAGGCAGGGCTGCTTCTGCAATCCATTTGGTTAACTGCTCTGCACTTGAAAAGTCAAGGAAAAACAAGGAGCAAGTGGGAGCCAAGGTGTGGGCACACACATCAACATGTGCCCACAGCATGCTCTTGTAAAACAAAGGAGGAGCAGCACAAGGCAGAACTTCAGGAGCACTTCCACGATGCATTTTTGCTACCAAACCCTTCCTGCATCTCTTTCCCCTCTCACCACCTCCAGCCCCCCACTCCCTGCCATCCCAAGGAAGGGATGAGCCAAAGCCATGCAGGGGGAGCACTCGCTGGGTGCAGGGTGTGGGCACAGCACAGACCCTCTGCAGAGCCTCCGCTGCCTCTGCAGGTGCAGGATGGCAAACCAGGAGCACAGGCGATGGGGACACACCAGGCAAGGGACACTTCTGCCAGAGCTGCCCAAGGCATGGCATTCCATGGATCTGCAGCCGGCAGAGGGCTGCAGCTCCTCTTCCACGGGGCCTTAATAATAAACCCGTGGTTCTCGCGCTGCTCGCTGTGGAGGCACAAAAAAAGAGTTCCTGCCAGGCTTTTGTGCTCTCTGGAAGCTCTGATCAAAGCCATCGGGCTCTGTGGGAGGGACAGGGACACAGACAAGGGGAAGGATGTGACAGCATCCCTGTGCACGTGCCTCCATCTGCTCCCTGATGAGCCACCTCTGCACAGGAGCAGGACCAGGTGTGGGATTCACACCTGGGGCTCCGTGTTGTTTCCAAGAGGCACAGCAATGCCTTCATGACCTGGAAGTTCCTACCAATCATGGAGCCAGGTTTATTCCAAAGGGATCAGGGGGGAGCCAGGCAAACCTGCTAGGCCTACAGCATCCTCCTGTCTCCTGTTCTGCTCTCCCAGCATCTCCCCAACACTCAGGAAGCAGCTGCCAGATCTCAGTGGAGCAGCGAGCACGCCGCTCTCTCCAGAATCCACCCAAGGGCACAGTGTTCTCCTGCTGGGGATCTGAGCTTCTCCTGGGGCATTTTGCAGATACCGAGTCATTAACCAAGGAAATGCAGTTTCTCTTTCTCAGCCCTGGTCCCCAACAGCATCCAACCCAGAGTACGTGCCTGCCTTGGAGGGAACTGACTTCCATATAAATGAGTCTGGTGCTGGGAAAGGTCAAATAGCCAAAGGCTTTAGCGAGTCCTGGTACCAGCAGGGTCGGCTCAGGGTGGGCTGAGGAGGAAGACAGTTGTTTGGATTAAGCTGAGCTCAAAATCCTGGCCTTGACGGACACTTGGTGTAACCTTGGAGTCATAAAACATGCCTGTTACCTCTGGTGACACAGATAACTGACAGCAGCTCCCCTGTCCAAGGGTGCTGGTGGGGTAACAGCTGCTTAGGTACCAGGATGGGGGCTCAGGCAGTGAGAACCCACTGTTCTCCTGTTCTTTTGACACCAGATACACAAACTAGCCATGTTTTTGGGGACTCTGACCTTAAACACCACCCCCAAGGTCATGTGGCTTGGTGCAGTGCAGGGCTGCATTGCTGCTCTCCGCAGCATTGGCAGCATCTCACACAGCCCATGGGAAGCCTCCAAAAAGGACCAGTGTCCCACAGCACCCCTGAGCAAAATGGGCTTTTGGGAGAGCAGGAGAGCTTGAGGCAGACACTGGGGAGTAGGTGGAGTCCTGTGGTCCTCCTGGATGGGGCCATGGCTGGCAGATTCTGGTCCATGGCACGACGATCCTGACCCTGGGGTACTGCATCTCCTTGCTGAGATGCTGAAAGCTAGGGCCAAGCTTGCAGTGGAATTCTGGCCTGCAGTAGGGAAAGGTCAGCTGGTAGCTGATCATTCATTTCATTTTCCTGTTAGCAACACCACTGGGTGAAGGAGCAGCTTCTCCTCCTCGGCTCAGTCAGCTGTGGCGTCCTCCCTTCGCACTCTGCTCCCAAAGGACATGGCCTTGAGGATGGACTGTGCCCACCAACCCTTTTGGAGACCCTCCTTGCACCTGTACAACTCCCACTGTGAATCCAAGCACCAGCTGCCACGGGGCTTCCTGCCACCACCCACCACCGACAGCAGATAAACAGTCTGCATTGCAGCAATCGGGCAAGTATATTCATGAAGGGGTAAACATATATATATAAAATGACCCCACAAGTGATTAGCTTATGCCCTGAAGCGTGAGATTTAATTACCCTTATCTGAGCCAGCACAGCTACAAATGTTAATCACATTATCATCCAGTGAGCTTATGTTCAGCAAAGTGCCTACGCGAGGACCGTGCTTTCTGCTATGCAAGTCTGAGAGGACTCTGGCAAAGAATTATTTATTAATCTTACTTCTTTCTGTCCCACATTGGCTCAGGGAGAACATGATGGATTTGAGGCTATTTAGTGCCAGCTATTTAGTGCCAGCTTTTCACCCAACTTTCCCTTGGAGAAGTTCCCACCAGGGTGGCTGCAAGCTCAGGAGAGCCCAGCCTGCATCTGACACGGGGACATTGAGAAATAGCTTCTTTTTAGCTTGTCATCACCAAAATAAAAATTGATCTGGAGTCACTGGGAGACAGAAAAGAGAGTATCCTGTTGCCACAGCCACTTAGGAGAAGGTAAGTGGTGAATTATAAAGGTTTAATGCAAATCCTCCGAACCAGCAGTTACTTACTCCAAATTCACTGGGCATTAATTTCAGTGAGGCCCCAGCCCTTTAGAACGGGGCAGGATAAAAAAAGTGACACTAGTTGGGTTTTGCCAGGTCCTGGAGCCCCTTCCAGCTCCCCAGCTTTCAGCCTTAACCATGGTTTGCAGTGATGTATGGTCAGACCAGGCTGTGGGGAGAGAGGGGACACACAACCCTGATCCCTCTGGTGTGGCCGCAGCCGTCGCCCCCATTCCTCCATCAGCCCCTGATGCTGCAGGTAAAACTCTGTGCTGCCCATCCCTCCATGTCCCCAGCGTGTCCCACTTCAGTGCCAGCAATAAACAGCCTGACAATATTCAATAGCTGCCTTACCCCCTGGTTCAGGGAGAATTAGCATTTAAATTGAGGTGTTTCAGGAGGTAAATCACGCTGGTGCTGGGGCCGCAGTGCCTGCAGGAATGCACTCAGGCTGGTGGTGTGATGGGTCTGCAGGGGTGGTGCTCAGCACCATCCCCTCCATCTGCCCTTGGACTGAGCCCCAAAACCCTCCACAGGGCTGGGAGCAACTGGGACCCTCTTCCTACCTCCTGCTCCCCCTTGGATTGGGCTCTTTGATCCCAGCACTGGAATACTAATTGTGGTGCCACACTGGTACAGCTGTGAGAGACCCTCAGTGGCAGAACCGTGGCTCCTCTTCCCTCATTGTGCCCATTTGGAGGACAGTGAAGAATGGGAGGGGACAGCAAGAACCAGGGCAAAGGGTGGTGGCTCTCACCAGGGACTGTGGATGGGAGCAGGAACTGCAAACACCACTACTGCCTGTGCCACCAGGAATGTGGTGCCATGCAGGGACCCTGGCCATGGCACAGTTATGGGGACAGTCAGCAAATGACATCTGGACATAGGACTTTAAGACCTGAGACAGCAGTGGCAGCCAGATAGAAATGCACAGGTGGTGGGGGCAGCACTGCAGGGAATGGGATTCCTTCCTAGTGAACAGTTTATTCCTTGTAAAACAGGAATTCAGTTGATCCAAAGGTATTTGTCAACTCTGCTTGAAACAGCTACAGAACCTGTGCAGAGATTTTTTTTCAGTTGTTTCTTAAGTACAAAATAGATGGAGGAAGACAAATAGTTCTTATCACTGCACTGCTACCACCTCTGTTCCTCCCAGCATGTCCTTTGCCTCCCTGGGAACTAAAGGCAAGTTTCAGCAGAGACTGTGACTTCTTTTCCCTTCTCCATTAGCGCACCGGAACATCAACCTCTTTTCACATCACCACTGCTGGTGTTGAACTGATAACTCAACTCTCCACACCACTCATGCCCGAGCCCAGGTCAGCAGCTCCCTCTGGCCCCAGAATTCCTGTGCCCAAGCCCATCAGCATCATGCTCCTCCAATCTTGGTCCATTCCAACCTGATTTTCCCATGGATATCTCCAGACATCCCCCAAACACTGAAGCCCCAAGTGATGTCACCAAGCACTGAGAGAAACTCAGCCAGCAGTGCCCACCACTGCAGCACTGATGGTGAACATGATATTCATGATATTCACCATCATGGAAGTCATTTCTAAAGGAAACACAAAGGAATTTGCTTTGAGATGGAGAAGTGGCAAGTGACAAAAGCAGAGATCTCCCTCCTGCGCTCCACTGAGCCCTGGAGCAGGCAGCCAGTGGGAAGATGTGCTGCTGGAGAAGGTCCACCACCAGCACATGGCTCTGGCCAGCAAAGGCAACAAAGTTCAGGTGGAATATCCATAGCCCGGCCCCTGTTTATCACCTTTTACTCTTCTCCCCACCCCACTCACCATTACACAGCTATTTATTTATTCCAGTAGGGAGTGTCTCCTGTGGGTGAAATCCTGTGGTAGGCTGTGGATCTTTCTTCCCTCAGAGTGCCTGTTGGGAACAGGCTGCAATGGAGTGCCAAGTAAAAACAAATTTGGGAAATTGCAGTTCCCACAGCAACGCCTGGTGCCTGTGCAGCAGGCAGCGTGCAGGCTCACAAACCTGGATTTATGCCTTATTTGTGGAGTCAGGGCTGCAGGAGGAATCCTGTGTAAAGCTCTAGTTTTCACTCTCTTACAGAACTTTGCAAATATACAGATTATTCCCTTTGAGGTTGAAATTTGCTGTGCTTGACCTAAGCTTAAACATGATTTCCTGCAAGAAGTTTTAATAAAGGTTAAAAAAAACCCCATGTTTGACTGAAGGAAAAAAATAAAAATCAGACACACTCGTGGCTGGAGAAGAGGAAAAGAATCAGAGAATCACAAACTGGTGTGGGTTGGAAGGGACCTTAAAGATCATCCAGTTCCAACCCTCTGCCATGGACAGGGACACCTTCCACTAGACCAAGTTGTTCCAAGCCCCGTCCAACCTGGCCTTGGACACTTCCAGGGATTCAGGGGCAGCCATGGCTTCTCTGGGCAACCTGTGCCAGGGTCCCACCACTCTCACAGTGCCTCAGCAGCCTTGTCCTGAGCCTTGAACCTGGTGGCAGGGCCAGGAAGACACATCTGAGGCACATGCCATCCCTCCTGGACTGGAAGGTCTGGGGAATTCCCAACATCTGATGTGGATGATGAGAAATCCACACACCTGCAAAGGGCTGGCGCTGCTCAGTGTCTGCCAGGATGATCCGTGTCTGGCTCCACGTTATCTGCTCTTCAAGGTGTCTCCCTCCATTATCTTTGCCCCCACTGACAGCCAGAGGCTCTGACCTTGTCGGCTTCCATAAGCTCAGCAACTCCCAGCTCTGTTACGATTTGAGATGATGGACAGACCTCCTGGAGCAGCTCACAGAGCTCCTGCCCACCAGGCTGTGGCCAGTGTGAGATGATGTGGGCAGGTCTCCCTATGGGGATGATTTTTCTATGCCTGGACACTCCCTGTGGGTGATGGTTTCAGCGCTGAGCTGAGCCAGGGCCGCGGGTCCTCTCCCACGGGTTGTTTGGGTGCTGTTTGCAGTCACTTCCCAAGCACTGCTCAGTCGGTTCCATCCCTGGCGCTTCCCTTGGCATTGTTTGTAACGAGGCAACAAATGCAAAACTCCCACTGACTCCAGAGGAGCCAGGACTACCCGCCAGGACTTCCCAAGGAGCTGGAGCGAGGCTGGTGCCTGAGTTGCATCCAGTTCCTGTGGGATTTGGGCACAGCTAAGTGCAGCCAATGGCCTCTCCACACACCAGCAGCCCCTCGCACCAGCAGCTTTTCCAGGGAAACCCACAGCCCAGCCGCAGCTTCCCAGGAAGCACAAGAACTGCCTTTAATATTAATATTTGCCTTTCCAATGTAAATGCAGACCCAGCTCTCCGCTCAGCACACACATCCATTCTCTTTAACAATTTGAGGTCTTAAAATATTTTTTTTCCCCTCTCTCCTAAGCTTCATCGTTAACCTTTAAGATGAAGATAAGGCGTAAGAGTTTGGAAAGGAATCAGGAGGGACCTTGGAAATGAGCCAGGAGCAGTGTTAATACTGGGCTGCACATCATATCTCTTCGGTTCTTCTCTCCCCCCAGGGTGATTTGGACTGCTCTTGACTACCACCATGGTATTACAAACTCTAATGAGGTTTGGAAAATAAGAAACCCACTGCGGCGTGGGAGAAACTAATAGAAATTGTTTTGTCTTCTCTCTATTAGCCATTAGAAGCAGAAGAAAAACAGCCACAGGCAGTGGCAGGGCTGCAATACCACCACATATTTCATATGCTGGCACTCCGACAAAGTCATTTCAACGCAGCTAATGCTCCCACTTCCCCTCTGCACCAGACCTCCCGTGTGCCAGCATGGGCTCCAGCTGCACCAGCACCCCTGTGCCAGGATCCTGAGCCTGGGGTGACCCCAGTGGTGCCCAGTGCCTGCCCAAGGTGCCCATGAAGGATGCTTGGCCAGCCCACAGCTCTACCAGCCTGGTGTCCTAAGGGACAGGGACGTGCAGGGAGGCAATGGCAGTACCCAGGCAGGGCAGTGCTTGGGGACACTTCCCATAAGCAGCAGCTCCCTGGCACTGTCAGGCAGTCACAGTATATGGAGAATTAGCTGGAATTTGCGACCACATCTGCAGAACCGTGTTTCGTGTGCGGAGTTAATTATGGAAAACCACTAACGATGTGCAGGGTGGGGTGACGGCACTTCCCAGTGAACTCACCCCTGCCGTCCTCCCAGGGAATGGCACAGCCCAGCCCCATTCCCAGGCTCAGAGAGGTGCCCTGGAGCACTTCCCACTTTGCTTCCCTCCTCCCAGCTCTGCAGCCATCGCACACGGGCTGCCTGATGACAAGTGGCAATGCCATCACACCTTCCAGATGTTCATCTGCTGCCCATGGGCACGGGCACAGCTGGTGAGTGGCACCATCCCCGGAAAGCTGGGATCAGGCACACAGGCTGCTCTGCCTGCACTGGGCTTCTTTGGCCCATGCTGGGGGAGAAATGAACCGGCACAAACACCCCGAGCTTTCATCTCCAGAAAATTGTTATTGAAGGCAGCAGCCCATGGGAGACTCCTCGCCCGGTTGCAGCCTGGGCAGGGAAAGAGCACGGCAGTGAGGAGCATTGCTGGGGCACGGGGAGGAGGGTGAGGGATGCTGGGCTGGTCCTGCCTTCCTGTGCACTCAGCCACAGCTCCAGCACCCAAGCCAGGTCACACTGCCCAGGAACCACATGCAGTGGAAGATTTAGATCTCCTGGGTTATGCCACATGCCCTATGGGTGGGATGCAACAGGGGACAGGAGGGCTCCCAGCATAGCTTGTCCACCACTTTTGAATTCAACTACTGGGGCTCAAGCCCAAACCCAGCACTTGTCTCCAGGTTTATGCAGTCAGGAATTACACCACAACCCATAGAACAGCAAATCCTCCACCTCTGGAGAGAACACTTGGGATGGGTAAGAGTAACACAAGATTTTCTGCTGCACTGAGGATTGCATCCAAGCCCTGCTGCTACCTGGGAAGCAGGTATGTCTCGACAGCTGGCATAGCTGTGGAGCACTCAGACATCCCCATGCTGGTGCCTGCTCCTGACTGCACTGCCTGGAGCAAGGATTTGCATTGCTAAGTCAATGTCAAGCTGATTTAGTCCTTGGATGGGCAATCTCCATCAACCAGTGCTGGCACTAGTGAGGAAGAGCAGTCACAGGCTGGTAGGTGTCAGCCTTGTCCCTGGAGGGGACACTGAAGCAGCTCCATGGTGTGAGTAGCACAAACCCACAGCCCATGCTAATGGTGCCCACCACAGTGCCCATAGCATGATGGAAAAACACTGCTCTCAGAGCTTAAAGTTGTGTGATTACAATTTACTGCCTCCAACCCTCCTGTCTCTCTCTCTTCTTGCTTTTCAGCTGAACATAACCCTTATTTTCATGTGTCCCAAGTGGCCCAGGAGCAGCTGCAGCCTGTGTAAGATGAGGAAGGAAGAAGCAGAAATTCCTCTCTCCAAGGCTGTCCACCACTGCAAGGCTATAAAACCAATAAGGACCCCCTGGGATGAAAGGTACTCCATAAATCTGAGCTGTTATTACAAAACCAATCTCCACCGCATCTCTTAATAATGCAGATTAACTGTGCAATAACACCAGCTATAATTAGCATCATAAAAGTCAGATATGGGAAAGGCCAGCAGGTCAGCAAGTCCATCCTGCAGACTGTTCCCCACAGCACAGGGAAGGGGGAAAACTCCTGGGTGTCTCTTCCTCATTCCATAGAATCATGGAATCATTTAAGTCGGAGAAGACCTTCAGGACCCCTGAGTCAAACCATTAACCCAGGACTGCCAAGCCCATCACTAAACCATGTCCCCGGGTGCCACATCCACATGCCTTTTCAATCCTTCCAAGGATGGGGACTGCACCACTGCCCTGGACAGACTGTTCCAGCTGCTCCTCATCACATTTGTGCTCGAGACCCTTCCCCAGCTCTGCCGCCCTTCTCTGGACAAGCTCCAGCACCTCAATGTCTTTCTTGTCATGAGAGGCCCAAAACTGAACCCAGGATTTGAGGTGTGGCCTCACCAGTGCCCAGCACAGGAGTACAATCACTGCCCTGGTCCTGCTGGCCACACTGTTGCTGGTATAAGCCTTCCTAGCCACCTGGGCACACTGCTTGCCTCTCTCTCAAACCTTTATCCTTTCCTCATGCTTGAGACTCAAGAAAAGGGTGTCAACCATCAACTTTTCACAAGGTGGACCCAGAAGACCTCACTGAACCCCCTGACAGCTGTCTGTGGGGACAGGGGTCATGGGATATGAGTCCCTGATAAGAGCAGAGCAGGGTCCTTGCAGGAGGAGCCTGTGTGCCAGCCCAGCTCCCTGATGGATGAGCATGCCCCCAGACCCTGCACCTCCCATCCCACAAGAAGCTTTCAGAGCCAGGAGACAGAACCTTCACACACACACACCTGCCTTGCCCAGCAGCATTCCCAGACTGGGATCCCACTGCCTGCTTCCACCCTGCCCAGGGACCAGCACTCCTCCTCACTGCTTCAGCAGTGAGCTAACACACAGAGCAAGCCCCAACGCTGCTGCCTTCCCCCGCCTCCTGCTTCCATCATTCTCCACAGCATAACCAGCACTTCTGCCCTCCATCCCTGTGGGCCTGGCAGCGTGGCAGTGGGAAGGGCAGGAGGAAGGGCTCCCTGCCCGGGCTCAGCTCTGCACTGCCCAATTAGTGCTGCTGCGTGGCAGGTTCCGCGTGCGCTGCGTGATGAGCTCTGGGAATGCAAATCCGAACTTGCTCCGCCGCAGCAGCAGCTAACAAGATAATGAATATTTTCATCAGCTGCAGAGAATACAAACATCTGCACAGGCACAGCCGCGCTGCTGGGGCCGGGGGAGCAGGGGTACAGTGGGAGAACAGCTCCTCAGCATCCCTCGCTGCAGGGGCGGCAGCTCCACTGCCAGGGAAAGGAAATTTCTGGTCCCCAAACCCAGCAAAAGCCCATGGGTGACACTCCATCAGCTCCAGTGGGTGCTGCTACTGTCTCTGACAGCAGTGCCTTGGCTCTAGACTGTGCCAGTGCCTGCAAGAGCTTTCCAACTCCCCCTGCCATGGACAGGGACACCTTCCACTAGCCCAGGTTGCTCCAAGCCCCGTCCAACCTGGCCTTGGACACTTCCAGGGATGGGGCAGCCACAGCTTCTCTGGGCAACTTGTGCCAGGGCCTCACCACCCTCTGATTAAGGAATTTTTTCCTAATCTGAATCTCACAATCAGGGATGTAGAATTGGTTTTGGGCTCTGGCTGCAGTGGCAGGTTCCACTCTGGCCATCCCTGTTCCTCCCCCTCCTTCTCACCAGGGCTGAGGCACAGGCTGGGAGAGGTGGGGCTCTCACAGGCAATGGTCAGACAGCAGAGACCAACCCCGTGTGAGGTTACCCTGCTGCCTGCACAGACAGGAACGAAATGGAGCAGCTCAGAGGCACATCTGGAGCTGGGATGGGGCAGCAGGAGCTGGCTCTGATGGCTGTGCCCATGGTCACTGAGTACACAGTGGCCCACTCCCTAAATCCTACCTGCACGAGGCACAGAACCAGCCTGAGAACCTCTGGAACCTCTGAGAACCTCTCTCTAAACAACCTCTATTACAAAGCACCTCTTCCACTCTGGACCCTTGCTCTGTCTTTAGGGTATCACTGGCACTACACCTGCTTTTGTTTTCTAGAAGAATAAAAAATGCTTCCAACCCAGTGCAAAAGCATGTGGCTGCAGACCACCAGCTCAAAGCCACACGATCTGTCCTCCTTTCTGGTGGGATGAGAACTTTGAAATGGAATGGGATGTAACAGTGACCCAACTGATGGAGTGGGGTGCTAATTGCATTAGTCATTTATAGAACGGAGTGATAAAATCTCACTGCTGAGCCTGCCAGCAAAGGTGTGCTCAAAGCACATGTGTGAAACCTGTTATGGGCTCTGAAAAGTGCTGTATGGACTCAAAAAGCTGCCAGGATGTTCCCAACACCAGGTTGAGAGGTGGAAAAAATGGGATTGAGGAAAATCAGCTCAGAGAGGGGCCGTTTAGAGGATGCAAAGCCACTGCGTGCGGCAGGGCCACAGCAGTCACCAGGACATCTCTGCTCTGTGGGCAGCATCCCTGGCTGGCAGCAGGCAGTGCTCCTGCACAGCACATACCAGGAGTGGAGCATCACATCCCACAACTTATCCCACCCCCACAGACCTGCTGAACTGTTCACAACCCCTTAGCTGCTACTGAGCACCACGGCGTGAGGCTTTAGCCTGGCTTGGAAAGACATCATTGCTTCCAACTAGCATGTCAGAGGCTTCAGAGTTGTGAACAGGTAATAGAATTGCAGCAACAAATAATAAAAAGAGGAATGAAATGGAAGGCAGCCACTGGAAAAGAGATCCATCCATTATCCTGGCCTGAAGGGTAATAGGTAAACAAGGCATTGGTGCACGGGCTGGTGCTGAGCTCACCAGCACAGGAATAATAAACAGTGCAATTATAACTCCTGGGCTTGGAGGTTTCAAAGAGAGGGAATCATATAGGAAAAACTCAAGTGTTAATTTAACTAGTTATAGACATTCCACGTGTGATGCTGGGGGGGAGCAGGATGTCCCCACCACGGCTGACTCGTGAGCTCCAAGCCACACACCACTAGCAAAGTCCCACTGGCTTCTCACACCCAGATGTGATGCTGTGCCCAGCTGAGCCCCCATCCCAGCCCCTGGCAGCACCCATGGGTGGGAAGGAACCAGGTGCAGCTCACATGAGGTGCAGGGGGTACGACAGAGTGGAGATGTTTCCCAAAACAGCCCTGGAAGGGATGGCGCCGAGCTGCCAGCTCACCCCGCCGTCACTGTGCTGGTTTATTAAGGGCTGAGAAGCGTCGAGGGGAAGGAGTGACAGATTTAAAATTAACTTGCCAAACTCCCCATCAATATTATGACAATTCCCTGCATCAGTTCAGTGACCTGACAGCATGAATGGAGCTGTGTGGAGGCAGAGCTGCGGGCTGGCAGCGCTTGGGGTGGGCGCCCATCCCTCTCCGTGGCACCCCATCCACCTCGAAGCTGTGCTCAGCACCACCTCCAACCTGCCCTTTTCCTTCCCCAAGGCTGGAAAGAAGCAGCAGCCCTATTTTATGGGGGGAGTGGGAGGAACAGCATCCCACAAGGACCAGTTTCCAATACTCGACACAGTACAGCATGGTATGGCACAACATGGCATGGCACCCCTGGATCCTCCAGAGCTGTTCTCCCTGGACATGGAGAAGGGAAACCACGAGGTGCTCAGCAGAGTCTATGCAGTGTGGGAGCAGGAACATGAATCCTTTCCCTCCCTCCAGCCAGCAAACAGTTTTGGCTCCTTATCTGCCCCTCAACACCCTGAAACTCCCCAGACTCGCTGCATCTCTGCTGGGAGGGAATCAAATGGGGGCTACGTGGGTATTCCCTGTGTCCTGTGGCTATGGGAAGCTGGAGCAAGAGCCAGGACCAGAAGCAGAGCCAGAGGCAGGGATAGGAAGGGACCCTGGTCAGGGCAGATGGATGCTCCTGGGGAGTGCTCTGCCCCACGTTGCTCTGACATCCTGTTTGCCATGCAGCAATAATCCAGTAAGTAAAGCTGGCTCCACAGGCAGTATTTTGGGATTTCTCCCTATTAATGGCATAAAAGCAACAGTCTGAAACTGCAAACAGCTTTTAAACAAAAATCACTATTCCCTCATGGCAAAGAGACGGCACAAAAACAGATAAAGAACGAACAAACAAACCATTTGGAAAATAATTCCTCAGTGATTTGGGAACAGCACAGAGTTTGGGCTCTGCCCCACCGTGAGGCAACAGGGGGAAAATCGCTCTAATCTAGTCTTTAGTGAGCTGGATCCGCTGCTGAGCCTCCCAGCTAGACTGGAAGGTGTGACTGGAATAGATCAGCTCCAGTCCCATCTACTTATTAACACCACACAGCATTTTGTCTATGAGAAGAACCTTTTTTAAAGAAAGCAGAGGGGGGCCCAGAAGAAGGTGGCTCTGAATGTGCTTTTGGCTCAGTGGTGGAAGGAGCAAGGAGGGGGTTTGATGTGTGATGGAAAATCCCTCCTCTCACCCCTCCCAAAGCACCCACAAGGGACCACACAGGAGAAGCAACACTGGAGGAGTGCTTTGATTTAAATCCTTGTAATAAAACAGCAGCAGCAGCACTGACATGGGGCACTCCTCTGAGTAGGAACCTTGATGCTGGCATGTCCAACAGATCACCCCAACCTCCACAGAAATAATTAGTGGTTATTAAGACACTTCAGTACAGAACATGGTGTCCACAGAGCTCCTAACTCCTGGTGGCTGAGCTGCAGGGAGGCTGTGGTGATCACATCCTGCTGGCCTGTGGCTTCATTGTCACTGATGGATGGGGAAAGGGTCCTTGGCAACAGCACAAAGGGACACAGGAGCAGGGACAGGCTCTAGGCAACACAGTAAGTTGTTCCATCAGTGCTGGTGTCTATATGGAGCACATGTAGTGCAGCAAGAACCAGTCTGCCTGCTGCCCAGCCCTGCTGTGGGTATATTCTGGCTGGTCTCAGCAGCCAGTATCTACTTCCTCCATCCTTCTCTTGGGCATTCCCATCTCCTCAGTCACACCACTGAAGTCCCTGGGTGCTGCCTGACCCCCCTTGCATAAAATGACATCGGTTACAAGGGAAAAACCAAAATCTGAGGCAGCGTGTTGGTCTGAGGTCTGGGACCTCCCAAGGTGTGCAGCTCTCCCACTGCCAGCCTGCTGTGCTGCATTCCCATGTCCATCCTTACTCTGCATCCTGAAGGTTCCTGCTGCACATCCCCATCCTCTTCAGCTGGTCAGACACACTAAAGCTGTTGGTGCTACCCCTGCTACATCCCAGTGAGTGCCAAGCATGGTCAGGAGGGTGTCAGAGGATGGGCCAGGCTTGGTGGGGCCAAACAATAGGTCAAGAGACAATGGGCAGAAGCTGATGCCCAGGAAGTTCCACCTGAACATGAGAAAGAACTTCTTTACTGTGCAGGTGACCGAGCACTGGAACAAACTGCCCAAAGAGGGTGTGGACTCTCCCTCACTGGGTTATTCAAGGACTGTCTGGACACAGTCCTGTGCCATGTGCTCTGGGATGGCCCTGCTTGAGCAGGGAGGCTGGACCAGATGCCCCACTATGGTCCCTTCCAACCTCACCCAACCTGTGATTCTGTGTGACCACACAGCCACCAGAAGGACAGAGACTCCAATCAGTGCTGCAGTCCCTCAGATTGCAAAGACACCCCCCTGATCCTATTGGGATGGAAATTCTGTGGTAACTGATAGGTGTTGCCCAGGCCAGGGTGTGTGAGGCAGCTTTTCCCAGCACAAAGACTCCCTCCCAACACCATGCTGATATGCCTGGCAAATCCAGAATATCCTATTTATTAAAGACACTGAAGATGCGGCGACATGGGAAGCAGACACCATTCAAAGGACTGTCACATCTGCATAGCTAAAGGATCCCAGCAGTTATAAATCCCTCTAAAATACTCAGCCCCTTGTTCTGATAGCAGGTTCTTGCTCCTACTTTGCAGAAACAGGCTTTTAATCCCTGGTATTAGGCAGCTTCCTGCTATGTTTCAAATGCACCAAATTAAGGGCTTCTCTAACAGCTGGTGTCTTAATGCTCAGAGAGGTTCTTGAATATCTATGAAAATCAGAGGCAAATTACATCTTTTAGTTAATAATTTCTTCTCCATTAACCTCCTTCTCTTCCCTTGTTAAGAGATGATGTAATGGTGCTTCTACGGCGTAACCCACCGACACCCTGGGCAGCCTGGCCGTGGGGAAGGACACTGTGCTCTGGGAACTGAGCCCTCCTCATCCCTGCCTGCTGCCTCTGGAGCCGACAGCCTACATTCAAATGGGAAAGGGCAGCTGTCCTGACCTCCCAAGCTGCTGGAAGTATTTCTGGAGAAAGATGTGCTGCCTCCCTCCAGGCTCTGAGCTCAGCCGAGCCAGTTCATCGCACGCTACACTCTGCACCACGTGGGCAGCTTTTCAGGTTGCTCTTGTTTCAGACCTGCTTTCCTCTGACCCTCACAGCTGTTATACCTGGGACTAGGACACTGAAAAATCCTGTTTGGGACAGCAGGTTGTGCAAAGAACTTGGCTGGCACTGTGCAGCCACTCACTGGGAAAAGTTTCCCCACACCTCGGCCATATCCCATCCAGCATGTGGGAAGGAGGATGGATCACTAACAGCCCTTTCTTTTAGCCACAAAACCTGTCAGGCAGAGCCCCAGGGGCTTTGGGCTCTGGCCCCTGGAAGATACCATCCTAACACCTCAAGTGTTTAATCCCAAGGGCAGCTTCAGCACAAACCACTCCTGATCCAGCCCTGCACTGCCCAAACCCACCATCCCCAGGAAACTTGGAGAAGCCAAGGATAAACCATCCCCAGGATAAACCCAGGATAATCCCCCAGGATAAACCAACCCCACAGACAACCTTGTGTGCTTTCCAGCTGGGATTTATGAGGACAGGGGATGCATTTGCTACCTGGAAGCGACAAAACATCCCTTAGACACACCAGCTCCTGGAAAACTTCATCTCTGCAGCCCTGGCTCTGCTCTGATGGACACACTGATGCTTGTAATGTGTGAGGGAGAGAAAGCAAAGAGGAGTCCAGTGGGAAAATTGCCTTTGTGTCCTGTCAATTCTCACTTCCAGCAAAGGCTGAGGCTCTGCTGGCTCTAAGCACTCCACTGGCTGCGGCTTTCTCGGCACCTCTGTGCTGATGGAGCTTGTAATGCTTCTGTCACCAAGACAGCAGAAGGCCAGAGTTCAGCCTGAATCCACAGCCAGGAAAGCTTTGCACTCAGCTGGGGAAGAGCACCCAGCAAAACTCTGTGGTCAGCAGGGGTGAGCACCCACAGCTCCAGCTAAAATTGGAGGCAGCAATGAGGTCTCTGTGCCCAAACAGGAAAGAAACGCTCAGTGCAGGTGCTGGGCAGGGAAGAGCCATGTCTGGGTGGGATGTGAGCTGGAGTCTTTCCTGACTGTGGTCAGTGCTGCTGCTTTCAAACTCATACACCCACCCTGCCTTACACCTGATCAAAATGCAGTCAGGAGAACTGAAGAAAAACAACTAAATAACTCATTGTCCAGCCCTGAATTCAGCAAGCTCTCCTCTGTGAGCACTGCAAGGTGAAGGTATTTACCTCCAGCTCATTTACATTATTTATCATGCTATATCCACAGCTCCTCCCAGTGCTGTAACGGGGACATTGAATAAAACCAGCTTGCATAGGCTGAAAATATGCCAAAGGAAATGCTCTTTCCTCCTACAGCAATTAAACGTTGGAACTCATTGTCACAGGATATTGCAGAGATGAAAGACATCAGTGTTCAGAAAGAGATGAGGCAACACTACTGAGAAAAGCCCCAAAACACAATTAAACACTCATCTGATGAGAGATACACTGGCCCAGGAGGGTCCTCTGTTGCTGCCTGTGGGAAGTATGAGCAAGTAGGAAAGCCATAGATGCTTATTGTCCTCTTGTTCTCTTCCCCTAGTGAGCATATCAGAGATGCTGCCTTTGTACCACTGGACCTTAGTCCTGTCTCACCATCCTGCTGTTCCCAAGACTAGGAGAAGAACCAGGACATACCTGAAAGTCATTTGGAACACCTGGCCTTGGTTGACATGCTGGGTCCTATTGTTATAGCCATGGAGCATCTCCCCAAAAAGGGTGTCGTTGAACTTGGCATCCGACTTCAGGCACTTGGGGCCCTCACAGATGTCAGAGAGCATCAGGCAGGACTTCCCATCTGGGGCCAGCTTGTATTCCTCCACGCACCTGAGGAGCACCACAAGCTACATGAGATAGGCCAGGCACAGAGCATCCCACCCCACGAGCCTCTGCCAAGCCCAGCCAAGCACCACCAACACCTGCAGCAGCTGCCTGGGCAGGAGAAGGGGTCACAGAGCTCAAATCCTCTGCCCAGGCTGGGATGGGTGACCAGCAAACAAGCACATGGTTCCCAATCCTCCTCCCTCCTCCAGCAGCACAGCCCCATCTGCTTGCAGCCAGGTTGGGTAGGGCTGTGAGCACCCTGGTCTAGTGCAAGATGTCCCTGCCCGTGGCAGGGTGGTTGGAAAAGACAGTCTTTAAGATCCCTTCCAACCCAAACCATTCTGTTTCCATGCTGTCCTGCCTGGAGCTGCCCCTGCACTGGAGAGCAGAGCTGAGCCCACTGTGCATCTGCTGCTCAGGTACAAACATTCCCCAGGCCACAGCAAAGCAAAACCAAGCTCCTGCCCCTTTTTCCACCCAGCAGTGCTCTCCTGCAAGGAAGCAGCTCCAGCATGGCTGCTCCTTTGGTCCTTGATCCCACTTTCAAGCACATTGTGGGTAAGGTGCACACGCTCACCTTCAACAGACAGGAAGGGAAACTGAGGCAGGCAGCAGGGATGTGATTTAACTGCAGACACTGGAAACCTCAGTGGAATATTTTGTATATGTGCTTAACTTGCCTCCCTCCTCCTCCTCTTCCTCCAGCTCTTTTCCCAGCATTGTGGCTCCCAGCTGACAGGGAAACCTCCGTTCCCCGCCTGCCCCTTCCTCCCCTTAGCCACAGCACTCTGCTAACACCACTGCCACCTCCATCCAGGCTTGCTTCCCCCTCCCATTGCTCTGCTGCATTTTACTGCTGCAAGTGAAACTCCCACCCGTCTGTCGCACTTTTCCTTGCCTGCTCCCTAAGTGCAGCTCAGTCTTGAAAAGGGATTATGGGAAAAAAAAAAAAAGAAAAGAAAACCTGGGAAACAGTCTCTGTCCTTGGGGAACGGAAGACTGAAATGCATGGGCATGGATGGGGACCATAGAGTGTCCCAAGGTTTTCTAGATTCTCCCTAAAAAGGATGCCTATATGGATTTCCAACCGTTTCTGCAGGCATGGAACAGGCAATGTGCTCTCTCTTGGTGACTCAACCACTCTGTGCTGCTAAACAACAATAAAAAAAAGAAGGTAGTGGAGGAAAAAAACCCCAACAATCCAGCAAAAAGGGATAAATAAAGGAGAAGCTGGCACAGGCAAAGCTCCCTGTGCTGCTCTTCCCAGGCAGCAGCCAGGGCTGCACAAGGTCTCTGCTGCACTTGCAGCATCGAGACTTGACAGGGTAACCCCTTTGAGTTAGGAATTTGCTCCCCCTCTTGCTTGTGGGCATTTCCTTTCCAAAAGGGCTCCTTTTCCTCTTCTTCACCTAATCCTTCCCACTGGGACGTGAAGGGTCCTGGGTGTGCCTGAATGTGTTAACCAGCCATGGGATGCAGCCAGCAGAGCCAGGGTGGGCAATGGATGGCTGCAGCTGTGCAGCATAAAGCCAGATAATCACTGAGCTCCTTTTAGAGCACACTGCAGCCAGGGAGATCTTCCTGAGAGAAAATGCTAAATTGTGTAGGATTATAGGATCCCGGCCAAAATCAGGGATGAAACTCTATTTTAAGAGAGGCACAGAGGAGGAAAAAAATAATAAATTTAAGTAGTGTTTTTTAAACAAATCCTCCATTTTCCCCCTCCAACACACAATGTATAATTTTTGGGTCCCTTCACGGTGAGTCACAGATCAAACTGTACCATCACACAGTGGGGGAGAGGAGGAAGGTGCATCTGCTCAAACTGCTCCTCACACTTCCATACACTCCTGCCCACAGGCAAACCAGGTGCCTTTATTCCCTGCTGGAATTCAGCTCCATATACAGCCTTTTTCTTGGATGCCCAGCTCCGCTGCTGGGCATGCTGGGTTGGGATGGGTGGCACAGGAAGGTTGGCAGGGATGGAGAAGAGGTTATTTATCTGCTAGTGGGAGAAGCAGGAGCCTTGGAGGGGACTCACCCACAGAACATGAAGATGGTGCTGGACGAGGGGTCGTGGGGCAGAGGGAGGGTCTGCTGGAGACAGAGCTGCTCACAGCCCCCGTTGAAGCCATCTGAGCAGTCGATCCCTTTGGAGTAGTCGTAGCAACCGGTGCCATCCTTCATGGGTCGGAGGTCCTCGGGGCACTGCAGCAAGAGAGGGACAAGGCAAGGTCACCCATGGGTCCTCACCTACCCTGGAGCCCCTGCCTGGTGGGTGCCCTCCCAGAACACAGCCCATCCAAGAGCCAGTGCTGCTGAACTCAGTTTACACCTAAAGGAGATGAGTTTGTCCTGAGTGATGGATGGGGCAGCCCCACGGGCCCTGCATCACCTTGCACAGCCTTTGGGAAAGGGGCAAGGACCATGGAGCAAGGACTTGGTTGCTGCCAAAGCCTTGCTCCCCATCCTCCCTCCAGAGGAGGGTGAATCCCTGAGGCAGTGAAATCACACAGCCATGAAGCCTCAGGCCAGTGTGGGGCAAAGCACAGTGTGACAACCCTCTGGGTTTGCTACCTGTTCCTCCGAGACTCAGAGGAGTCCAGTGCAACCCAGAAAAAACACCTCAACACCTGTGACCAACCCAGAAAACCACCTCAGTGCTCAGGAAGGATCCAGAAAATCATCTCAACCCACGCCAGGCAGGCCAGCAAGTGTGGCCTTGGTATTATCTTCAAAAGGATCTTGCTGCCTGCTGTGGGCAGGACCAGCCCATGGCAGAGCGGGACTGGGGGCAGCCAGGATGGCATCCCAGGCTCATCAGTTTTCCACAGCCAAGGTAACCATGCCGAGTCACATAAGCTGGAGATCTGGCTCTAGTTTTTAATTCCAGCTCCCCAGCTTGTTTTCCTTGCCCCAAAAGAAAAAAGCAAGTGGGTGGCAAATGCCATCGATAAATTGTCATCCAGATTAAAGCACTATTCCACCTGCATTATTTATCCTTTTTTGCCAAACACACACGCACACAAACAACAACAAAAAGGCCAGTCCTTGAAAAAATACATAAATCTTGTCTAGAAGCAGCTCACAATTAAAAATGCATTATGGAATTTCTTGAAGATGAGTTAGACTGGAGCTTGCATAGGTAGTGATGAAGGCAGGTTATAAATGTCCTCTGTCAAGCAGAAGAAAGGTTATAAAACCTCTATACTTCGTGCTTAAAAAAGAAAATCAATTTTCCATGTGAGCAAAATGCTGTATATATTAATAAAAGTTCAGAAAACCCTGGACCCTGTGCTCACCAATACAGGCAGGGTCCTGACAGGAGATGGGCTGCTGAACCACACTTAATCTTGGCTACTCAAGAAGCAAACTGCCCATGGGGGAGAGCAGAAAGGGGCTTTAAGGAGTCCTGGCCCACCCTGAGCAATCAGAGTCCTTGAATTTTTCAGACTGGAAGGGACCTTAAAGCTCATCTCATTCCAACCCCCTCTGCCATGGGCAGGGACACCTTGCACTACCCCAGGTTGCTCCAAGCCCTGTCCAACCTGGCCTTGGACACTTCCAGGGATGGGGCAGCCACAGATTCCCTGGGCAACCTGTGCCAGGGCCTCACCACCCTCACAGGGAAGAATTTCATCCTAATATCTATTTTAAGCCTATCCTCCTTCAGTTTAAAATCATCACCCCTTGCCCTATCCTGCTAAAAAGTTTGTCCCCATCTTTCTTGTAGATGAGCCGTTTCTCTCCGCCTCCTACAAATCCTGTGACATTTTCTTATGGCAGCAGCACCAAAGCTGCTTCTGCCCTGTCTGCAGCAACTGTGATGTCTTGACCTCTGTGCCAGTCATCCCTCAGACCCCACAATGCCTCCCATGCCCTCAGCTCTGAAGCTCAGGTGGACATTGCAAACCTCAGCACCTTCCCTGGGGACAACAGGTAAGGTGGGAAGGGAAGGCACAAGGCTTTTCCAACCAAAGGATCTTGGCAGTAAAAGGCTCTGGAATAGGATGCTGCCCATCTCTGCAGAGCAGTCAGGATTCCAAAGACACAGTTTAGGAATCAGTAGCCCTGACCAGGCAGGAAGCAGCAGAAGACAGGGGAGCACGAAGCTTTCCAGCTGCACGTACAGAACAACGATGAAGGAGGAGGAGAGGACACTTAGAACAATCTGTGCTTTTCACTGCCTGGGAAATAGGATCAGGATAAGAGTGTCTGTGAATCTGCAGATACAACACTTCTCTCCTGTGGTCTCCTCTGTGTCTGCTGGCCCTGCTGTAAGAAGCAGGGCTGTGTAAATTGGCAGAGAGGAGGCATCTCCCTGGAGGACACGGAGGGCTGACTGCAACAGCATCTTCTGCTCCACGGCACCACATCCACGTCTCTGCTCCTCTTTTGACAGGGACTGGGGGGGGTCCAGGGCTCTGCTCAAGCACCCTCAAGCTCCCAAGGGACCTTCCAGGGTGCTGAAGGCAACTGGATGGGACTGTAAGTCAGCAGGAGCTGCAGGACCACAGCCAGAGGATCAGCCACGGCTTTTCTGAGCTGTCACTTTGAGTTCTCGCCTTGGCACTGATCCATGTGCTGAGCTCAGCATCTTCCCCAGCCCACAGAGGAAGAAGATGGCTCTTTCCCTGGGACTGGGTTAGTGGGTCACCAAAGCCTTCCCTCCCTTAGCCTTGCTCTGCTCGAGGCCACCCTTGGGATATTCCTCCAGTTTTGGCTTTCAACCACCACAAAACCTGTTTCCTTTCAGCTTGTAATTAAGCATCCTAATACACATTAATTAGAGCAGGCAAATAGCTCAGCACAACATTTGCAAAAGAAAGCACCTCCTCCCCTCCACATCCACCCCAGCTCTGAGCAGACCCAGCTCTCCAGCCAGCTCTGTGCCACAGCACAAAGCTCTCCACGGACAGAAAGCTGTGGGAGCCAACACACAAATACAGGATGTGTCCCTGCACTGTGGGGCTGGGGAATACAAAGATGCCAGGGACAGCAAACCAGGGGATCCAACAAGCTCAGCAACCAGTGCCAGCTTGCAAAACCAACAGGAGAGGCAACAGCACCCCCTGCACGGAGGGGTTTGCACAGATGAACAGGTGAACGGGGCAGTTGTGGGTACAATAAATCATAGAATGGTTTGAGTTGGAAGGGACCTTATAAATCATCTGGTTCCAACTCCTCTGCCATGGGCAGGAATGGCACCCACAAGGCCAAGTTGCTCAAAGCCCTGTCCAATTTGGCTTTGAACACTTCCAGGGATGGGGCAGCCACAGCTTCTCTGCACTAATAAAGCTTTTTAGCAGATCTCCCTGCCTCTGGAGTGGAGGATCTCCCATCAAGATCCCACCAACAGATCAGAGTAGGGCAAAACCAAAGCCCATTTGGGTGCAACTATGTTCTTGCCCACAGGAGTCAGAAATGACCCAGGAAGAAGCTGGTTTCTGCTAAGCCTCTCCCTGGGCTGTGCTGGGAGTCAGTTCGGGCTCCTGGTTGGCCTTACAAAATCAGCACTCACCTTATGTTCGCTGAGCTTTTGTAAAGGAGCACATCTGTTCTTGCTGACATTGATTTGCCTGGCTTGGGCAGCAGAGAACCAATAATTATGGTGAGTTTAAATCAATCCCCCATCAATTTAGCTGCAGTTCAATTTGCGATCTGCCTTGGCAGTGACACAGGACGGGGGGCTGTGTTGGAAAATGATTAGAAAATCAATAAGCAACTCTGTCAATAGTTCTGTCTGGGCGATCAGGGGTGGCACGTCCCTCCCTGGTGGGAGGAAAGCTGGCAAGACGTGGTGCCCCAGCAGGTTCTGGTCATCTACTTGTGCATGCCCCTCATCAGGATACAGGATGGATCCTACACACTGTTAGCCAGCAATTCAAAAGAAAAAGCTGTTTGTGGTTTACCCTGTTAGACCCACACTGCTTGGGTTCACTTCCAATTCCCAGCCCATCTTTCATCCATAGATCTGACCAGCAAAAATATCTCAGAGCTTGGGAAGAAGGTCTGCTACTTAATCCATCCTACAGAGAGGAACAGAGATATAGGGAGAGACTCCAGCTCATGGTCTGCTCTGAAATGCCAAGGAGAAGCTGTTACCACACAAATGTAATTCCACTGCCTTGCAAATCCACTCCGTCTATGCAGAATTGAACTGATTTCTCTGCGACAACAGACAGCCCTGAAAATTGCTCTTGGCATTGGGAAAGAAAACTTAGTTTGTCGTCGTGCTGTGCACTAGCACTGACAACACAGATCCTGCAGGCTAAATGCAACCCACAGCTCCAAGGCCTGGACCCTGCTGCTGCCAGTGGAGCAGGAAAGGGATCAGCAGCAGCTCCACGTGGTTTGGCTGATGGCACAGCCAGGCAACAGCCCCATTCCCTCCCATCCACGCCAGGCAGAGCATCCAGGTCCTTATTCCTGTGACTGCAGTCAGCAAATGAATTCTGAGTACACACAGGGAATGGATGTGCTGAATAAGAAGTGCTATTTTTATCTAGGTTTTTTTTCTAGAAACATGCTTTTTTCCCTTTTAAATGACATCTCCAAGGTGACATGGAGTGGCAGATCTGGCAGGACCTGCTGCCACATGCCTGCAGCCGCCCCTGGGAATACACCAGATCCAGCCTCTCTGCTACACAGGGCTGTGGTCTGGAATGACATGGGATACCTGTGCCCATTGCTGTCCCCCCATCACAGCATGTGGAACCACGTGGCCTCCTGCCACCAGGACTGGGCTCCTCTGCCCACCACCACCGTCCTCAGCATGGCCAGAACAAACACAACAGGAGGAGGATCATCTTCAGGAAAGAATGCAAGCACATGACAGAACCTGTACAAGGTTGTGCCTTAGGAAAATAAATATCTGGGCAAGACCATGCTCATGTTAGGTAAAAAAAAAAAAAAGAGCCTTTGCTCACTTTCTCGTTTACAAAGCTCATTAGCAGCGAGATGGGCGAGGGGGTCACTGGAAGTAAAATCATCACTGACACAGATCCCCCAGACGAGAGCACACCAGCTCTCCATCTGAGCTGCCTGCCAGAGCTGCTCAGCTCAGCTCCTCGCTTCCATTATTAAGTTTAAAAAACCAGAATATTTAATAAAGTGTTTCTGTAGAGAGTAAACTGCCCTTTTTGTTATTCCACTGTTTTCTCAACAACAGCAGCCTTCTTGTCAGAAACTTCTGAGCCAGGGTGCCAGAGGTGATGCTCTGGGCACAGATGAATCTTAATCCCCCCTGGCTCTTAGAATTACACAGAGAAGCTGCCACCAAACCCTGCTCCCAGAGCTGCTCCAGGTACCACATGGTCATGCCTGGATGCATCCAGAGGTGAAATCCAGGACTCCAGCCCCGTGCAGCCGCAGCACCACCAGCCTGAGGCTGCACAAACAGCTGGTGGCCCAGTGCCACAGAGCACCAAGTGCCATGTCCAAACGCCCTAATGACCCCCTTTGTGCCAAGGCATCCTCACTCCTCACCGAGGAACCTCCTCAGCATGAGACAAAAACATTAATCCGAGGCACTGCCGAGGTACAACCAAGTGCCAGCATTTTAATGAGCTCCTGACTACGCACTGGCATGTATTTATTTGCTTGTTGGTGCTTAGAAATGATACAAGTGCAGTAAACCCCTCTGTGTCCATCTCAGCATATTCTTTGATCCTGTGACATATATATATATATACATATATTTGGACAATTCTAGCTTATTCTGCCTTCACCATCTTGGCCCAGGAGGCCCCCACCAAGCAACGCTCCTCAGCAGCAGCAGGACAGAGCGTGGCTATACACTGCCCAGTCTCTGTGGGTGAGATTTATCCCTCCTCTCCCCATATTTTGATCAAATGTGGCCAAAAGCTGGTTGCTAAAGCACTCTCCAGTGCTACCCCTGCCTCACCTCCTCGGGGCAGCGTTGTCCTTGCCACCCCCAGCTGTGACAGACCCCTTCCGACACCCCACTGCGGGGGAATGTCCTTCCCAGAGGGAAACATTACAACAGTTTTCTGAAATAACAGTCATTATCTTCCCACTCTTTCCCCCCCCTCCCTCCTTTTCCCCTGCTTCTTTTTCCCTTTAAAGATCATCAATCATTACTTTAGCCTTAGAAAAATCAAACCCATCTGTCTTCCAGGCTCCTGAGCACACGCTGCGATAGCTTGTGTTCCTCAGCCTGGTCCTCCTGTGACAGAGGGATGGGGGATCCGTGGAGGAGACCAAAGCTCTGGGCAATGAGGCAGGGTCTCCTTGCCTCTGGCCACCACACAGCTCCCAGGGACCCTTCTGGGGAAGTCCCTATGTGTATGTCTGCATCTCAGTTCCGAGTGAGATGGATTTGTTTGAAGCAGCTGGTGGGATGCCATGCACACAGATAGAAGTGTTCAAAGCTCCTGGAGCAAGGAAATCAGGCCAATGGAAACCCTTCCACAAGTCACTGACTGCTAATTTTTGAGGTGTTCAGGCATCTCCTGCCCATTGGGACATTTCCCTTCCTAGCCACGGCAGAGGCTGACACCTCCAAAGACCTCCAGGAAACCAGAAATACAACCCCTGCCCCATCTGACATCCAGGGTACAGCCCAGCCACAATACTAGACACCAAATCCTATAACCTGACCCAATCCCAAAGCCCCAATCCAGCTGCAACCACAACACATGAAGCACCCCAGTCTGCTGGGGAGCAGAGGGACAAGGGCTGGTGCCAGCCAGGCCCTCAAGAATGCCTCTGAAAAAGCCAACACTGGAGAAAACGGGGCTTTTATCCCCCAAAGCAGTTCTTCCCCACTCAGGCAGAGACTTCCAGCCCAGCTTGGTGCTTCCTGAGCTATTCCACTTGCTTTTAAATTCAACCACTTGCCCACATGGTGCAAACCCCCTTTGCAGCACTGAAAGCAAAGGTAGGTGGGTAGTGGCTCCCACCCGCTGCCAGTACCAACCCCAACAGCCTCTGCCACCCTTTCCTCCTCTCCCCTCCTCAAATCCCATTTTAAACACAGTTTTTTTACCTGGATAATTGAGATAAATCCAAACCCGTAGGCTCCTTGGAGGGGGGTTTGCTGTTGAGCTCAGGGGGGCTTCTGCTTCCAACCACAACGTGCATAAGGAATCTCTCCTGCTCCAGGGAGCCAGGAAAAATTTTAAAAGGATTAGAAGAGACTGGTTTCCTCCTCATCTCCCTCCCTGGTGTGTGCATCTCTGCCATAATTAGCTAGGTGCCTCACAAGGCAGGGACGAATGAGTTTTTATTTTTCCATGAACAATTGTCTGTCAGAAAAATGCAGATTTGATGAAGCTTAAGTGCTTTGTGGGATTCCATCAATTACATCTCAAAACTCATTGGGAAATTAGGAGAGCATTTAATTTCGACAAGGTTGAAATGTTTTGGTTTCCATTGCCTAATTTTGTTTTTGTTACAGGCTGTACACCGGGATAAAGCAATGTAAAACATAAAGCTCCAGATGATAATGTTGAAATTAAATGTTTCCCCCTCCTTCATAGAAGGGAGATGTTTTGAACCAAAATATTCTGGAATTTTCACATATGTGAGGGATTTCTGCACAGCATTTTGTTTTGGGCTGAAAGTGCCAAATGTGCCACTTCCCCACAACAAAAGTTCTCAGCATCACCCACATCATTTCAAAGCATCTCCCCATGGTCCTCAAGCCACCCCTGGGTGGAAGGCTGGAAGGAAGAGACCAGAGCAGCAGCACCTGCCCTGATCCTTCACTTCTAATCCCATTTCTCCCCGAAACGGTTACACTCCTAAATTAAGCCACTTCTCTGCCCTGCTCCTCAGCAGCTGAGGAACAGCCCAGCATTCTGATGTGGAAGAGAGCAAGAGAAGGATTAGCTCCACACAGGCTGTGCTAAGGCTTATACACCTGTGTGGACTATGCCAAATTTCTCTTCCTTCTGTGTCTAAAAAGGCTGGGACCAACACAGCACTGGTGTCACCCTGGGCCACAACTCCATTAAGTGACTCTCTGGTAGATGCTCTTCCTGCTGAGCCAGGCAAAATCCCTCCTGCCTGGCAGGCTGACCCCGTCACCATGGGAAGGAACAGCTCACATCGTCCTTGGAGGCAAACTATACTGTTTTTCTCGCTCAAATTAGAAATAAATCTTTGCCAGAGGAACCTGAGCCTGTGAGAGAGGAGATCAGCAGGATTTCACATCTGTGCAGAGCGGCAGCACCCACCACCTGGGCTGGGCAGACTCTCCTACCTCTTGCCAGCACCTCTCCCAAGGTGGGATGGATCCTGGAGCACAGCAATGCTATGAGCCCTTCCACACCCACCTGCAACAGCCCTGGCCTCTGTGGCACTCTCACCTGACTTAAAGAACTAACTCACCAACATCTGCAGGCACCACAGATGTCGCAGAACCATCAGACCACACCACCTGTTCCAGAAAAGCCACTCATGCCACAAGGAAACAAGGGGCTAGTTCTGTCACTGCCTTGGCACGGGATCCTGAGCTGCCTTTCTCATGCCCAGCTGGGCAGCTCCTGCCCTCCTGCTTCTCCAGGTCATCCTCACAGTGATGAGACCTCATCCTGAGAGGTACCACGGGGCTCAGACACACACCTTCCCTGCACACCTGTAGATGCTGCTGCCTCCTCCCACAGTGATGCAAACGTGCACCGGGAGAGAACCGACCACCTCCTCGCCCAGCTCGTGTGCTAAAGCCAAAGCTTCCTTTCCTCGGGGGAAAAAAACCTTCAGCCCTCTTATTTTCCTGGGGCTGCAACCCTGCCTTTCCAGGCTTATAAGTGCACAAGGCCATGGGGCAGCAGATGCAAGCGACCCCCCTCCTCTTTGGGTGGACAAGAAGACTGGCACCAGCGAGCAAAACCGAGCTGAGAGACAGGTGGGGAAACCCTGAATTTAAGCCATGATGCAGGTGTTTCCTTCAGTCTCTCAGGGCCAATTCTCAGGTTTTCATCTCAAATTACAAATCACCAACACCTGAGTGTCAAGCACTTCCCCCTCCTTCTGCATCCTCCCCGGAGGCTGCACAGCTACCACCGTGCCAGTAAAAGGGATCAACAACACACAGTCCTTTACAGGCAACAATCTCACTTATTCCTCCAGCACAGTTTTTCCTGGTTTGCTGTGATCCCTGCAAGACTGTATGGAACAGACACTGGACTTGCAGAGCTACCAGATTCAGAGAAGCTCACTGGGATTTTATTTTCTTGGGCAATGCCCGTAGCTTCCACAGATCCAACAGCAATTCTAGGGTGCAACAAGGAAAAGCAGCATGGAAATAGGTCTTCTAGAGCTTGGGGATTGTTTGGTTATGTTAGGGCTCAATGGCAAGGCTCCAGTTAGTGATGCCAAGGTCTTACCAAGGTTACAACTCATACTTCAGCAACCTGGTCTAGTGGGTGGCATCCCCGCCCATGGCGCGTGAGGGGGTTAGAACTAAATGATCTTTAAAGTCCCTTCCAACCCAAACTATTCAATGATTCTATGATTAAAATTACCCCAGTAAAAGGCCTCCGACAAGAAAAGAACTGCAGAAACCCTTTATGCACTCATGCCATCTACTGGGTACACGTAAAACTAACAGAAAATCAGGAGATGAGGGGGGAAAACGGTCCCATGGGAAGTGGAGGATGGCAGCAGGGGAGCTGCCACCCTTCCCAGTGGGGACCTCCCTGGAGAGCCTGTGGGGTCTTCCAGGTGACACCTTGAACGCAGGATTTTAAGTGAGCAAAGCAACATCCTGCTTTCTCCTTCCTCAGCCCAAGGAGACTTTGCTCAGCCAGATGAGCTGCGAGCAATCCGCCCTCGACATTTCAACCGAGACCTTTTAAGACCAAACAATTAGGTAATGGCAGAGCCCACGCCACTAAAAACCCGGAGATAAATGCATCCCAGTCCTCGCAGAATTACTGGAAGCTGTATTAAGGGCATGAAGGAACTGGTAACAGATGATGATTATATATAAAAGGAGTAAGAAATCTTGGAGATTTGTGCTGCTCCCTGGTTGAGCCGCTCGGCTCCAGCTCTGTGGTGTATTAATTGCTTACAAGGCTGCATGTATATTTTATGCTTAGTACCTGCCTGGAACATTTGTTGGATTTAGCCTTGATTGATGAACCACTGATTATATACTTCTGTGGTCCTCAGCAAATTAATAAACTGTTGACTGGTAAAGATTAACAACATGTCATGATTTGTGAAACTGCGTCCAGAGTAAAGCTGGAGCAGACCTAGTGCTAAAATTAGTACGCAAATGCTCCCTGAACTCTATAAAAAGGGGAGAGCTTAATTAAATTACATCCCAATATTGCCCATAGCACTTACCAAATTGGCAAATTGAGTTCACAGAAGTTCAGCTTCAAAACTAACTGACATCCCTGCAAATTTGCAGCACATGACCCTACCCCTGCTTGCACTGGAAGCCCAGCTCACTCCGTGAGCGGGACTGGGATGAGGAGGGGATGTATCACCCAGTGCAGGGACAGTGCAGAAGGTGCCATGATCTCACAGGCCAGGGCTGCAGTGAGCTCTGAGACTCCAGTCCCATCCCCTGAAACTGCACTCAGTGCCCTGAGCATGACCCAAGGCTGGGGGCAGTGCTGCCAGCCCCCCGTTAGGCTTTACCCTGGACAACAGCCATGGAGTACAGTCAGAAACATGGGACAGTGCTCTCCAGGCCTTTGCTCTTTGCCGGGGGACCTACAAGCAGGTGATCATTGTAAAATATTGCACTGGCTTGGGAGAGCTGGATGGAGCACTGTGCCCTTGTGTCAGTCTGATGGGAAGCAGGGAGACAGGGAATGGAGGTGGGATGAAGCAGCCACCTCCACACTCCCTCTGGGCAGCTCAGCTCTGCTGTCCTCAAGCTGGGACTGGAGAGCTGGTGGGGGTTTACTCCATGACTGGGAGCTGTGGAAAAGGGCAGAGTAGCCTCATCCTCCTGTAGTAGGGAGGAAAAGGGGCGAAGAGTAAAGTGGGGAGAGATGGGAATCTCCACAGCCATCTCCTGTCCCATGGGATGCACAGACCCAAGACCCTGGTGTGATGTGTAGGATGGGGGTTCCTGTGGTCCCTGTGTGTAACCTCCCACCCACAGCTTCCAGAGAGTGGATGCACTCCAGGAGAATGCTCCTGCTGCTCCTCTTTTCTCCCTGCAGTGTACACAGTCCATTCCCTTTGCACACAGCCTCAAGTCAGGCATTACAGTGGGGGGTTATTTTCCTGGAGTGACACAGTTTTTCCATTTCTGCCTCTCTGCATGCCAGCGTGGCGAGCACTAGGCCTGTAATGTATTGACAATTTTTATCTTAATATATCCTGACTTTTTAAAAGAGGCATCTCTTCCCAGCAGCACAGGGCGATCAGAGCCCCGATTGCTTCTGACAGTGCCTGGGAAGCAGGCTGGCGTTCAGAGCAACACAGAAAAAGGGGGAAAACGCCCCAAAAAACATAATGACAATGGGAAAAGAAAGGAGGAAAGGGAGAGGAGCAGGAAGGGGGAGATGGCACCAGGCGTTGCTGGTGACACATCAGGCTGTCGTGCTAAATGGCCTTAACAAGCAACCGGAGAAGGGGATAATGAAAACGCCTCCCCCCGGGACAGCACGGCTCCAGCCTGACCTTTCCCAGCTGCCGTGTACAAACATCTTCAATAAATAAAGAGACACTTAACTCCTGCCTCTGCTGAGATGGGAGGGATGGGGCGAGGGGGCTCTGCCTGCAGTGAGACGAGGGGAAGGGACAGAGGGTTTTCGGGGGGTTTTGGAGCAGCAGGCACGTGTTTGAGGGGCTCGCAGGGTGGGTGACAGCTCTTGACCTCCTCAGGGGTCACCACTGCTGCCTGGCAGGCAGGGACTCCTACAACAGGCAGAGGAAAAGGGATGCTCCAGGTTTCCTCCACTTCCCAAGGCTCTGCCCTGTGTCTCTGTGTCATACCAGACTCACACAAAGCTTCACTCACAGGGAAGAGGTGACTTTGCTGTCGAGGTGAGATGGGTTAGAGCTGAGTGAGGTGCTGAGCTCTGCTGCTCCCACCTTGAAGCACAGCAAAACCCCTCTGTGCAAGTGTGGCTGGGAACACCTCCTATCTCCCTGGAGGTGTTCAAGGCCAGGTTGGACAGGGCTCTGAGAAACCTGGTCTAGTGGAAGGTGTCTCTGCCCATGGCAGGGGGTTGTAACAAGAAGATTTTTAAGGTCCCTTCCAACCCAAACCATTCTAGGATTCTATGACTCAAGAGTCTCTGCTCAAAACTAATGGTTTAGGGTCTAGGAGGTCTTTTGGAGGGAGGACTGCAAAACCTGGGACTCAGTAGATTGTCTGGCAAGACATGAGCATGTTCAGAAACAAATCAAAACTCTGAGGGTGTCAGAGAGGCCCCGAGAGGAGAGGATGGGGGGATGGATGCTTCATCTTTCTTCCACACTGGGAAGCACAAGGCAGGAGAAGAAGCAAGACAGCTTCCCACCTATGCTTGTAGACAAGCAGGAAAACAACCATCAGCCTCAAGGATTTTTCTTTCGCTCATCTGAGCCCCTGGGCTGCTTCCCTGAGGTTCCAAAGGGATTTGTGATTCACTGTGAAGGCCCCAGCGGTGGGGGAAGTCCACCAACAGCACACACATCCCCCTGGCCACATCCCCAAAAGGGAGCAGGTCATATCCCCCTCTGGCTTGTCCCTGGGGCCCAGCAGGCTCAGTACCTACCACACAGCCCGTGGAGTCCACCTTGCGATCCGAAACGCACTTGAAGTTGCGGGTGCAGCCGCCGTTGTTGCGGGAACAGTCCCGGACCGGCCCGAAGGAGGAGAGCAAGTCATTGATGGTTTCGAAGTAGGTGGACAGCATCGCTTCTTCCCTTGGAGAGAAAAGGCACCATTAGGGCTGGCAGGGAGCTGGAGCGCATGGCAGGGGCAGGGCCATCCACAAGGAGAGGCTCTGGCAAAATCCCGGCGCTTTGATTAGCGAAACCGAGCCAAAGGAAGCTTCCCAAGAAAAGTAGGGCTTTGTTATTATGATATATAATAAATCTGCTGCGTGACTCTGACATCCTTCACAGAATCAACCAGTTACGGGGTTTCAAGGATACTACCTATCAGTTTTATGCAAACTAGCAACTGGGAGACACTTTATTAGTAGGCTGGGGCTGTGTGTGAATCCAGCCCTACACTAGACAACAGCAAATCCAAAACCATAAAACTCTTCCTGAGCTGGGCCAAGCTTCCCTAAGCATCCAAACGCCATCCATCATCCAGGGACACTGTAAAAGCTGGAAAGACACATGAAACTTGGCTTCATGTGTGCTGGGATGTGGATGTGGAGGTTCATCCCCATGCTTTGCTCCAGGGGATGAAGGGCACAGCTCTGCTGCTCTGCTCCAGCCCATGATGTGCAAAGCCCCAGGCACTGCCGTGCCATGACACCCCTCTCTTAAGCAAGCAAGAAGCATAAGTGCCTAGGAATAATTCCATGGCCACGTGAAGCCTTGGGAAGCTCCCAGCCCTGCCTCTCCGAGCTGCACACACAGCAGATTTTGTCTGTGACAAAGCATTCAGGCACTTCGCCTTCTGCTGGGTTCCTGCAAAAGGAACACAGATGCTTGTCAAGAGCTTTAAGCGTCTCCAAGATATTTTTCATCTTCAAAGCACAGTTTATATATTAACCAATACCTGCAACCCATCCTAGGCAAGAGACCCTGTAACCCTCACACTGACAGGAGAGAGACAAAGTGATGTACCCAAGGTCACAGAACAAGTCACTGATGGTGACAGACTTGACCTGCACAGGCTGTTTATTAGATCTTTACACACAGGAGGCTGCAAATAAACACTGACCTCTCTGACCTTAAAATACTCCCTGAGGCAACACTGGGAGTCACAGGGTGGTTTATTCCCCTTGAGCATCTCCCCTGCTCACCCATCAGCACAAGGACTCAATGCCCAGAGCTGCTAATCTCCCTTTTTTTTTTTTTTTTTTGGGGGGGGGGGGTTTAATTTGAAAACCGTCTGCTTGGCAATGAAACAGCGCTGGAGGAATATTCATCAGCCCTCGAGGGCTGTCTGGAAGCAGCCCTGTGTTATCTATCAGCAGAGGGCCCCTGAGCTCACACACCGTCACACTCACGCACACAGCCCTGCCAACACCAAACGCTCAGAAAAATCATGAGTCAGGCATTAAAAAAGAATATAATGAAATTGGCACCAAAATGATGAGGTTTTAAAAATAAATCAATTGCTGGGTGGGTTTGTTGCTTGTTGTTGTTTTTTTTTTTTCCCCCTTCCCTAAACGTGCCGTCTGCTTTCTTGTTTTTTTGGAGTCTTTAGGGTATAAGTGAGGTTTTCACTGCAAGCTTGAGGGCTAGAAACTCCTCAGAGAGCAAACCCAAAGAAATAAAGCCCTAACGCAGTACTGACGTCATGATTTTGCAGATTCCGGATTTCAAGGGAATCACAGGATTCCAGAAGTTGGGGCTTTCAACAAGGAAAATACCATAAAACCAGCAAGAAACAGTAAATTGGCACGTCCCCATTTGGAAGGAGGGAGTGGGCAGCTTCTCCCCTGCCATGGGTCAGGGTGGAGTTACCCCAGCATCGGGGCAGCTCCGTGCCCACCACGGTGCCACCGGCTGCATCACTGCAAATTCACGTCTGTGCTGCCCACTCTCACCCCAATTAATGCTTCCCAATTAACTTTTCCCTCCTAATGATCCTGCTTCTGATATTCCCCCTCTCTTGGCCCATCTCCTAGATTTTCCAGCATATTTGGAGCTGAATCTCCCTCTGTCCTTTCTTGGTCATGTTTCAAATATCTTTAGAGGCCGTTTTCTATTAGCACTCTGTTCCCACCAGGATCTGCAGTTCCTCTGAAGTGAGGGAGTGAGAAAGGCAGAATATATTAGATCAGGGCACACATTTCTGCTGGAGAGATGGGGGGGGGAGGAAGGGCATATTATTTACTAACAAAAAACGCTGTTTATTAATGCAGGGGGAAATTATTTTTAAAAACCCAAACCCAACAAACCATGACAACTCCTCCACCACCCTCCCCGAAAGCTCAGCCCCATCTGGCTCTCTCAAGGGGTCTCTCATCGTGGGTGGACTGCGAGGAGAACCGTGCTCCCACCCTCCCTCCATTTGGCCACAGAACAGCCCTCCTGCAGCTCCCATGTCCTTGGAGGGAGAAGGTGAGGAGCTACAGCTGCTTTGGGTGGTGGAAAGGAGACCCTGGGCTGGGTCCTTGGATGGGGTTGCTCCCGAGAGCTGTAGTGCTGCCAGGAGACACTGGCTCAGCCCGCACAGCACCGTGCTCCTGGGCTGGGGCTGCCAGGGCAGCTCATCGTGCTTTAATTAAAATTTGGAAGCACAAACCGACCTTCTGCCCTCGGGAGGGCTGAGGATGAGAACAGGAAACCCGTTCTCCGAAATCACGGCTAGCATAATGGATGACCCCCAACAAAGCACGGGCAGGGGCTGCCGAGCCGGAATGAGCCATTAAGAGTATTAAAATATTAACCTCGCTGGATGGTTGGACAGCAGAGCCAGAGGGAAGTGTTCGAGTGTCACCTGTGAGAGGAGTGGGGTGACGGCGCTGCCGGCAGATGGAGGGAGGCTGATCAGCAGGATTGTTTCCATAGTGGCTGTCGTTGGATTAGAGGAGCATCACATCAACACAGAGCCCTGACAGGGGGATGTCAGCACATGAGAGGCTTGCTCCAAGCATCTGGGAGCAAACTTTGCTTTTGTCTGCCTCTGGAGGGGCTGGAGGATGAAGGCCCACTGTAGGCAGGCGCTGTCAAGCCCTTGGCACTGTACCCTTGGTGGCTCCTTTTAATTTTGGGAGTGAAGTGCAATCATTAATTACCCGCCTCCCGCAGTGACACGTGGCTCGGAGCAGATGACTTTCCACTCGTGCAGCTCCAGCAGTGACCCCTGCCTGTCCCTCCCTGCCTGCTGCATGGGACTCCTCAAATCCCAGAGCCAGCCCTGGAGAGAAGGCAGTGCTGACAAGGCAGGGGACACTTGAGGAGCGGTGGCAGCATCTGGTCACCACTGCACGGAGCCCGCTGGGGACAGCCATCCCCACCACGGCCCGGGTGCCAGATCAGACCAGCCCTGATGGATGAATCACTTTCCCTGCAGCAACAAGCTGCCTGCAAAAGAACAGCTCTTTCCTCTTGTTCTCCATCTATCCGTGTTGGATTTCACTGACTGAGCCCCAGATCTGTTCTGACAGGGCAGGAGGGAGAAGATGAGCTCTGCAGTCCCTCTGTGCCCGGAGCACACCACAGAGGCAGGGGAAGCTGCCGGTGGCCCCAGCTGGACCCAGGTGTCAAAACCACAGGGAGCAGGCAGAGCTCAGCACCTGGTGCACTGAGAGGAAGGGGCAATTCCTCACCACCCTGAAGGAGATGCCAGGTTCTGCCAAAAAAGGCATTTTGGAGTGAGTGACCTAATTTCTGATGCCAGATTCTGTCCACAAGTACATGCACATCTGTGAACACATGCATATTCTCTTTAACACTCCAGCCTTCCCAAAGACGCACACAGACACCCAAATGATAATTATAAATGAAACACACTGCCCTCCACATCAGAACCCACTGATTACACACCCAGCATCAGTAAACTCCAATTTTCTACCAACTTCTCGTGCCACAAATGTGCAGCATGGTACAGCACAGCAGGGCTCCCTTCATGACCCTGCACAGCTGCAGACCATGGCACTCATCCTCACCCAGCCCTGTGCCACCTCCCATCACCCACACTCGCCTTGATTCTCTCAAAAACACTTTTCTCCACTCTCCCTCTTTGTTCCAGGTCTCATTAATGAAGCACATTCACTGAAAAATTCCACTGGGGGTTATTTATTCATGAAATACCAACACCATGCAATTCTCAAAGCCTCCAAAGCACTCATCTCAGAGTAAGCTCCGGAGCTTTGCAGTGGCTCTTCTCTCCAGCTTATCCTGAAGGGGATTAGTGGGTGTTATCCAACTCCACTGCCCCTTTTTATTGCCTGCTAATGGTTAAAGACTTCAGTGTCTTACAAAGTTCACCATCGCTGAGAAGGACACAGAAAAGGATGTGAGCTGGGGACTAAGCCAGTGCCATCTGCTCCTTGAGCTGGGTTTGGACAGGGATCAGAGTGGGAGTTTGAGTTCATGAGTTTCTAGAGACAAGGCCCACGAGCAGCAAAGGGTATGATGAAGCTCTGCCACCTGCAGAGCCTTCAGCTACTGCAGAGCCAACCCTTCCTCAGGGGGTTTCCCCTCTCAGGACCCCCTGTGTCTCACAAACATTAATTTATACCCACAGCTTCTGTACACTGGGGATTATTTTCCTCACATTTAACAAAGGCGGCCAAGGCAAAAAGAGCTCAAGATGAAAAGTGCCCACCGTTGCTGGATGGCCAACTGGAGATGTTTTCCAAGTTATTTTTAGTGCTTTTAGTGCTTCCCACACTCACACAACAATTCCAGCTGGGTCTGACTGCACCACAGGCTCAGCTGTTCTGTACTGTGGGGCCACCCAGTAAACACCCAGATCATGATGAATGAGCAATAAATGATCACCTGAGAAAAGGGGTCCCCAATTTAAATGCAACAGATTATGTTTTTTTCCTGGAATTTAAACCCTTTCCATTTTTATTCTGCCTGCAGCAAGAGACCATTCTCTCTACAGCCCCGTCCTGCCCCCACTACACCATTTGATCATAAAATCACAGAATGGTTTGGGTTGGAAGGGGCCTTATAAATCATCTCATTCCACCCTCTGCCATGGGCAGGGACACCTTCCACTAGCCCAGGTTGCTCCAAGCCCCATCCAACCTGGACTTGAGCACTTCCAGGGATGGGGCAGCCACAGCTTCTCTGTGCAACCTGTGCCAGGACCTCACCACCCTCACAGGGAAGAATTCCTTCCTAATATCCACATCTGTGGTGAATATAGCAACCATCTCCCACAGCATTGAACCATGAACCAAGTAAGTCCATCCTCAAACTGACCAAGCTGGGATGCTCTGGAAAGGTTAATCTTCAGCCCCAGCACTGAAGAACCTCAGGAGGTGGTGGTAGCTCTTTATCAGGGGATTTCACAGTCTGAAACTTTGGCTTGGAAACTGAAGCTCCCATCTTCAGCCAGCCTTCCCAGCGCAGCCCCTGCAGATGGGTGTGCGTGCAGCAGATTTATTATTTTATGAAAGAAAAAAACGTGATTTTCTGCCCAGTACACCCACAGCCACTTTTCAGCCACTGTAATAGTGCTGGAAGGCTTCAAGAAAAACCATCATCCAGGTCCTCAACTGGGAGAAATCATCCTCACTTGAGTGACGCTGGAGAAGGCATTTCAGCGGGAGCTACGCTGACATTCCACAGCTGATGAGCTGCTTGCTACAAATTTTCCGGGTAGTCTCACTTCTTGTGGCAGTACTATCATAAACACTTGCAAAAACGCTCTCCCAAAAAACCTTGAGGTTGAAAGTGTGAAAAATTCCCTACCAAGCTTCAGTAATTTGCTGGAGGTTCAATAAAACCATCACTCCGCCGGAGCGTTTTGAAGCTCAACTCGGCAACCAGAAGGGCCAGGAATTTAATTACAGCAAAGCAAAGCAAAGCAAAAACAAGCTCACTGGAATAAAAGCCAGCTCAGAAAGCACATCCCAAGGGATGCTGGGGTTCACCAGGATCCCCCCCCCCCACCCTTTTGCAGCCCCCTCAGAGCCAGCACAGTTCTGCCATGCGAAGGACCAGGATGTCACGGATGAGTTAAACAAGACAGTGTTAATTCAGAGCATTTTCTCATGTTACAGGGAAGATTGTGGTTGTGGTTTCAACCCTGCATGAGCCAAAGGAAATGCAGGCGGTGCTGGCTCAGTCTCCCAGGCAACCTCAGTGCCAGGAGGGTTAGGAAAAAGCACATGAGCCTCAACAGGGATGGCAAAGCACGGCCAGTAAATCGTGCTGGAAATTACATGTGTCAGCACCCGCTTCACTGTGGCTTGTAATCAACCCCAGGTTCAGCAGGTTGCATTTCCTTCAACAGCAAAATGCAGCATGGGAAGGGATGGGATGGTCCAGGGGTTTGGAACACAGCAAGTGCTCTCAGTGGGACAGAAATCCCACACTTAACACCTGGGGACACCAGCTGGGAGGAGAAAGAGCACTGCCAAGCATCGTGTCCCACCCGGCCACCCCAGAAGCTCCGGGGGGCACTGCAAAGCTGGTGAGACACCAAGGCCCACCAGGCATCCCACAAACAGAGCCACGGCCACACAGCACGGGCACTCACTGGTCTGTGCACACAGAAAAGGTGTAATAAAGGAAATTAAAAAGGTTGCAATGTCACATACTCAAAACTTAAGAGAATGTGAGAATTAAGGTAGCCAGGGCAACCTGGCAATTATGCCTTTGATGAAGGTGTTGACTCCAAGACCACATACAAGAGGGTTATCTGAAGGAGTTTTCTCTCCTCAGATGCCAAAGGTGATGGTGCCAGGCTGCAGCCAGGTGCCCCTGGATGCCTGGAACAGTCCAGAGCTCAGTTTAGGCATCCCAAAACCCATCCCCAGGTACCTACAAACATCTGCAGTTTCTCAGCCCCCTACAAACAACTTCATCTGCAGCTTCTCAGCATCTTGTTTTCTCTTCCTTGGAGGACACATAGCTCCTACTTTATTGTACTCTATCCAGGCGCTGTTCTGCATGCACAATTACTCAGCTCCTCACGGCTTGCTTATGCTTTGCTCAACTCCAAGAAGCAGCAGTATTTCACGACAAATAAAGTGATTAAGTCCCCAATCTCCCTGTTATCATCCCCATTTTACAGATGGGGAGCCAAGGCACAGGCACGGTGATGTAAAAAACATCCACTACCTTACATGCACCAAATCTGAGACGCTTAGACGTGATTTTTCAGAGTGCTTAGCATTAAATGACACTTTCCCTGCTCAAAGCACAGCTCTACATTGACTTCGCTCCAAGTTTTTACAGCTTCACATTAATGCAGATCATTCCCAGAGCAGGTTCGTCGGCTGTGCTGAGCGAGGCAAAGGTGAAAAACTTGGATGTGATCGTGCCATTAAAGATGATTCCATAATGCACATGCACAGAGGGGCTGCCTGAAGGCTGCACAGCAAACCCACCCTAGCACCTCCCAGACCTCCCAGCTCTGGAGTTTTGCAAAACTTGATAACGTTTGCTAAAGAGGAGCCTAATGGGGGTTTTATTCTGGGCAGGGAGGAAGGGGTTCAGTGTGGAAAAAGAGGACATCTTGCAGCTGCAGGACGCAGCATCGCTCAGCCTTTGGTGGGCAGAGCTTTCCCTGGGGCAAAATCACTCCCACCTGCCTGCTCACTGCTCTCTCCCCCTCTTGTCCCAGTGCAGCCCCTTCTTCTCCCCTATTCTCCCCGTTCCCCTTCCCCGCCAGGCCCAAACTCGGTGTTTTTGGCCAGCTGCTGTCTCCCTCACCAGTGCTTCGGAGCAGGGATGTTCATCCATGCTTGGGCACGGACAATCGCTGCCAGCTCTCGCTGCTACAATCAAACAAGACTTCATGCTGTGTGCAGCGATTCAAGTTTTTCAAAAGCACTTTGGAGCCGGCCAAATTAAGGCGGTTCTTTGCCCGTAAAAGAGAGAGACCCTCCGCAAAACGTCTGCCTCAATCCCCTGCAAGAGTTTTGCCTGGGGGAGAAAAAGAAATCTTAGAAAAACAAGCACTGAAGCAAAAGCCCAGACAGAAGGTCTGAGATCTCTCATCCTAAATTATTAAAGGCTGAAAACATCGTGAGATGGGTCAGACCACCCCGGTACCAGACAGTGATTGCAGCCCTGTCTGAGCTGGTTCAAACACGACATAGAGTCAACATAGGTTCTCTGTGGCTGGAAAAATACGCTAAAAAATGGCAATAAAATGCCATGAATCTCACTGCTGTGATGAGCTCTGGGCACCTCCTCATCACCTCACCTGTACCCGCTCCCAACATGGACACAATCACACGTCAGAGGGCAATGGAGCATCCACCCACCTTCCCCTGGGTCTTTGCCCTTCCAAGTAATCAGCCACCAGCAAAACAAGATTTCAGGTCCTGCTTGTTCAGCATCCCAAAGAGATGGGCTGAAGGGTTTTCCCATTTAAAACAGACATATAATCTAGCCTAAATGAAAGTTTGGCTGTGGCAGTTTCCATCTCTCCGCGCTACTTTCCTGGCCTAGAAATTGGGAATTCTTTTGCTGGTGGGAACTCGGAGGGGACAGGGGGCAGGTGGAAGGACCCCAGACCATGTGCTGGCTCCATCCCCTGCTCCTGTGCCCTGTGGTTGCACAGCCCCCAGCCCCACAGAAGCAGAGGTGTCCTGCACTGCCCCATGAGTGCTGGGGATGGACCTGGTACGGGGTATGGCATGGGGGCTTTGGTCATCCTGAGAATTTTGCAATGACAAGCTGGAAAATGCCAGCTTGGGGCTCAGACTTCAGCCTCTGCTTAGGCACAAATGAGTCACTGGGGTTTTTCCTGCTCTTTTGCAGCCTTCCAGGGTATTTTGGGCAAGTTTTCCTTTCTAATCAGTTCTTTCAAATCTGACTTTGGAGCAATTCATGAGGATCACTTGGAAATGTTGGACTTTGCAGACAGACTGGGAGAGGGAGGGGGTCACTCTTCAGTCCATGTTTTGCCTGTGCCCAGGCACCAGGACCAGCCACAGCCCATTCTCAACCCCTCTCACTGCCCAGCAACTGGGGGGTCCCCAATGCACAAATAAAAGTGCCAAGACGTGGTGGTGATAAGCACTTCAGGAACACCGACAGAATTAGATCAGATAAATAGGAACCAGCCAGGGCTGCCGGATCAGATATCCATGCCCTGATTTTTCACAGATGTTCTATCGATCTGCTGGGAACAGACAGTGTCGAGTTCCTCGGAAACTGGGTGCCACAGACCAGCCATCTCTGCACAGGGATATGCACTGGGACTGCAGAGCCCGATGGGATGCTGGCTGCAGGCAGGACAGCCCATGGAGGAGCCAGCCCCTGCAGACCACTCAGCATCCTAACATAGCTCCAGGAGCAACCCCAGGCTCTGCAATAAAGCTCCATCCAGCTGAACCCCCTCCTGAGAGCCACATTCCCGAGTGACCTTCACCAACCTCTCTGCATCCCAGGGATCACCAGATCCCAACCTGGGGAGCTGGGGATGTTGCTCCCAGCCGTGGTACTGGGTGAGGAAGCATCCCATGCCATGGGAGTACTCATGGCTCCACAGAGAGAGAGGTGAGAGGCCGTCAGAGAAGCAAAACTAGAGCTTTTTTGAGAAACAAACCCATGAGCTGTATTTTAGAAAACATCACACACCTGGGTCACTTACTAGGGATGCATTTATGCATATGTATACATATATGCATAGTTTTGCTGCTATATATAGCACCTTCCATCAGCAACACTCACTGGCTCCAAGAAAGCCAGGTGAATGTCCACAGACAGAGGAACTGAGGCACAACCAGATTATTTACAGCTCATTTCCAGAAGTACTCTCTGAACTTAGAATCCAATTAATTTTATACCTGGGGGGAGATTTGCATAGGGATTTTCTATCCACATGGGCAGGTTTTTCAAAAGGACTTGGCACTTATCTAGGCACCCAATGCAGACTGTGTTTTCCAAGGTGCCCAGCATCCATTAGCAGCTCCTTGGAGTACAGCTGGATTTGTCACCAGGGCAGCACTCTCCTCTGTAAGTCAACAGTCACCAAGACCTTCTGAAGACACCACCTTCATGGGTCTGGTCTCCAAAGGTGAGGAACACCCCAATCTGCTGCTGCCTTTGACAGGGACCCATCTCACCCCTGCAAGGAGATGTGGGAACCTCAGAGCAAAGAATTTCCTACCATGGAGAAAAAGAGGGGTTTCTGCTGGTTTAAATCCCCTGAGCAAGCTCAACCCAGGATCAGAGAGACACCACCACTGACACAGGGAAGTGATGGGCATCAGTGGCTGGGGAAGGCCTGGACCACATCTCATGAGATCACCTTGGGTGTGACCTAAAACCACACCCACACTGCCAGAAGGGTTTGTCTTCTTCCTCCCCTGCAAAGATGTGCCACTGTGGTGCAGGCGCTGCCTGGACAGACCTCAAAGCAGCCACACTCTGTCCCCAGTCTCCAGACCCTTTGGGGAAGAGGCTATATTTATCCCTGCACTTGCTCTTCCATGCTCTTCAGTGAACCTTTCCTGATCTGTAGTGTCACAAATACCCTGTGAGAGGCGAACCAGCCTTTTGCCATCCCACATCCCAGCCCCAGCACAAACAAGACTGTGGAGCCCACGGCGCGGTGCCTGAAAAACTCTGATCCAGGCAATGGCTGCAAAGCATCACCTTTGCACTTCTGAGGAAGATACAGAGCTCCAAAGGCACCTGAAAGCCCCAGAGGCCAGCGTTTCCCAAACAAACAGCCCTCATCAGGAGGGCACAGGCAGCCCTGGCTGCAGCCTGTAATGAGCTGACCTGCAGGCTTCCTCCTGGCTCTCCAGCTCGTGGGGTAATTGCTGCACATTTTTAGCCTTGCCTGCAGCCATATCGTATAGTGAAGGCTGCCAAGCTGTGTCCAGGGCCAGGTGTGTTCAGGAAAAAAAGGATAATCAGCGTTTTAAAAAAAAAAAATAAAACAGGAGAAAAATCTGAGGCTGAACTCTGCTGCATCCGGTTTTGCTCTGGCTGAACCAAATTGGCTGCCATCAAAGCAAATGGCAGATGAAGAAAACATTGACTTTCTGCTTGGGTCAATAAACAAGATAAATTGAGTGGGGAGTTGGACGTGGAACAGGGACATCATCATTTACCAGAGGAAGAGAGAGGGTTAAAGGCAGAGAGGCTGAAGAAGGGCACACGCTGTAGGTCATGTAAGGGTGTTTCACTCAGGAGCTCAGCCCTGGGAGGGAGGGATCGTGCCAGCTCCACCAAGGCTTGGGACTGTGCTGTGGGACTTGGTCTGCTGTGCTTAAAACGGAAGACCCCAGACTCAAATCCTGAGATGAGACAATGGGGCACTGCATTCCTGCAACTGTGGGTCTGCTGGTGCCAAGGGTGTTTTCCCTGGAGCCAGTGCACAGCCTGCACAGGGCTGACACCGGACTGCTGCTGGTCCAGAAGCAGTCACAGCAACCCTGCCCCAGGTCTGAGAGAGGCCAGTGATGGGATGCAGCTCACCCATCCCAAAGTAATCCAAGATATGCATAGGACTGGTCACTTTGGGCTCCTCCAAACTCACCAGGAGAAATCGGCTCATTTGTGGATGACCCCCCTGCCCTAAGGCAGTCAAGGATAGAAAAAGAGCTGATCCATGCCCTGAGCTCCACTGACCAGATCTCCAACGATTAGAGAAGGCAGCCTCAGGGACTAGCTTAGATACAGACCTAGGGTTGATCTAAGTACTCCTAAGCACAGTCAAATCAGGCCCAGCCTACAGCCCCTGGAACTACTTGCAGTAGGTGCTGGGGAGAGAAGGGGGAACCTATTATTAGTCTTTCTGAGCAACAGGAAGCATCAGACAACTAAAATACCACTTGGGAGAGACATCAAAGGCCTTTAGAAGAGCTGTGCAATGGTAGAGGTTGCAAGGGATGCATCAGGGGCCCAATCTCACAGGCAGGTGTGCATGTGATGGGAGCATTCCTGCCCTCAGGCCAACCAGATCTCAGCCATCAGGTTCCTTTCAGTCACCACAGTGTGTCATGGTGAAGGATATGAGGTTTGAACCACAATTCACAGCAGAGCAGGACGTGGTCGTTGCCATTCCTGCCTGATTAGATCTGTCAGAACCCATCAGTGGGAAGTTTGCCTGGGAACCCTCTCTCCAGCTGCACATTTAGCAACAGGAGATTGATGAGAGGAGAAAAAAAAGGGTAAGAAAGAAAGACAAGAGCAGCGTTTGCACATTGCAGGACCACCCTCCTTCTCCTGCCCATCATACTTCACTCACCACCTTTATTTCAGTGTCTGTCTTAATTAAGAAGACTAAATGGAAAAGCTTCCATGGTAATCCAAGGTCTGCCTCGAGGGGCTGAGGAGGATGGCCAAAATAGAATTTGCTTCCTCTGAAAGACCTCAGAGACAGCCATGCAGAGACATGTCCCTCCATGGTCCCACCACGAACCCCACAAACCACCAGGGAGCAGGGAGCAGTGGATGAAGATCTGATGGATGCCAGGAGCATCGTTCAGAGCCCGTGGCAGCTGGTGCCTCTGGGCAGAGAGGGGAGCTGTGAGCACCAGGAGGGCTCTTGGAGGCCAGCCACTGCGTGCAAGGAGAGGTGAGGGTTACCCAAAGCCTCTCCAGCACATGCTCTCCCAAAATACAAGCCAAGACTCCTCTTTGATTACATACACAAGGGCCAAAACATTGATCTTTCAGCCAATAAGCAGCAGCAGAAGCAAACATCTGCAAATGTGACCCTTGGAAAAAGAGTGAAGTTGGAGATTTTGGAGGCAGAGAGGCAAACCTGGGGATTTCTGAGCAGGAAAACAGTCAGTGATTGTATTTTTAGCACTTCACCCAAACAGGCTTCTCCAGACACATCAGCAAAAGTGGGGATCACAGCAAAGACTGAGCTTAACATGTTTCTCCAAGTTTTATTCCCAGTGGAAGGAGCACTGCAGAGCTGGAACTCTGCCCGGTCGCTGGCCCGAGGGCAAGGAACTTGCTTTCGGCATTTGGACTAATTCAAATTAGGAGATTCACATTTGACTTCAGCAATATTCACCTCTATCTATCCAAAACCAAACTGGGTGTAAAGAAATGCAAACGACCTCAGAACCCCTGAGGGTCTGCCCTGCCACAGGAGAGCATTCCCAAGAATAAAGCTCCCGAGCAGGAGCTGGCATTTTGGGATCGGCTGCAGACTGGGATGGTGAAATACTGTCTGACTGTGGGCAGGCTGCAGGATGTGACAGTGCTCCAGCCTCCTCATCTGTAAAACAGGGACAACAACAGCTACCTGCCTCCCACCGTGCCACACAGTTAATTAACGCTCCTTTGAGTTGTGAAGATTAAAAGCAGCGTATAACTGCAAAATAGCAGTTTATTATTATTATGAATGAAGCCTCCACTTGTTCCATCAGTGCCCCTTAAAGCAGTGCTGCTGTAGACACTGTGAATTGCTCCCAGCAGCTCTACTACCACTGGCATTTGCAGGGGTTTGACTGTAGACTTCCAAGTAAGAGCTTTGAACGCGTTAGGGAAGAAGAAAGAGAGGGAGAACAAATAGAAATTCCACCACATTTTGTGTTTCACACTTGGAGACGATGCTCCCACCCTCCTGGGGGCTGGAATAAAACAAACCCCAGACAACAGCACCTCTTCACCTCCTGTTCTCATCTGTGCTTTATCTTCACAGACTGCCACAGCCCTCCCTGGGGAAGGTTGTACTGCAAGGGCACAGAAACACCAAACTGGGATCACAAGTCGGCTTTAGGAAGGGATTAAGATATTGACTCTACGCCCCACAGGGATCAATCCCACCAACAGGCACACCCAGGTGGGAGAGGTTTAGCACAAGAAGCAATGGGGGCAGACCAACATGCTCAAAACTACGCAGGGGCATGGACAGACACCCTGGCAACACCCAAATCATGTCCTGTTTCTCCCAGGTGGCATGGTGGGAGGGGCCATACGAGCCCTCCTCACCCATTCCCCCACTCTGGGGCCTCTCTGTCCTCTGCAAACCCTCTTTACCCTTATTCAATGCCATGAGCACCAGAGCTGGAAGAGCAGCTTCCCAGTGCCCACCACAACCCCCGAGCCATTCCCCAGCTCAGTCCTTGTCCTGCCACAGACGGTTTTGAGTTGGTAACCCCAGATTAACAAGCAGGAAAAGAAAGTTCAGATCCTAGCTTGAGTACTTCAGGCAAGTCACCTTTTTCTACCCATGTTTTGCTCTCCTTTGCATCTCTTCAGCCTGAGGCAGAAACCCCACCTTTCATGACTCCACAGCACCTGGCACTCTTATTTCCTGACCCTGCAGCAGCCTCTCCATGCCCTGGCTGTGCAATACTGACCTGGAGGAGCAGCCTGTGGCTCTCCATGCCCCCAGCACAGCTGCTCCCCCTCTCCAGGCCCCTCCAGCACGCCTGGCTGAAGGACTCAGATGCCTGCAGCACACGGTGGCCGTGCCGCTCCCGATAGGCACCTTTCATGTTTAATTCAGGGGCTGGTTTAGTTAATCTATTTTTTAATAATTCATCCCTTCCATCTTAATTTTGGTAGTTGTTGAAAATCCCTAATAAAACATTTAGGGGCTCTTTTACTGGAGCAATGGCATGATTTACTTGACGGAATCCAGCCTTTGATGTCCTATCTTAATTCCTTGCCTCCCACCGTGCCTCAATCCTGTTTATCGCTGTGCCGGAGGTAAGAGGTTCTCGTCGAGTTTTGTAGCACTTAGAGGCTTGGTCAGCGTTAATAATTCAGCTGCCCCGCTCGGCACAGACAAATCATGTAGCAAACCAGCCTCTTCCTTTTATTAACAACTCCTTCTGCCACCACGGATCCGGGCACGGGCCGGGATGTGGAGCAGAGGGACCAGGCTGAGCATCCCGACTAACACGGGGCAGAAGCACGAGCAGCACATCACAGGTGCCAACTACATTGTTGGAAGAATATACACCCTTTTACAATGCTTGTATTTCATCCTCTACAGCCCGAATGGGGAAACATGCTGGGTCTTTGCATCTGTAATTGGGGAAGAACAGATGGTGGAGGCACAGTTGGAAGTAATACGGCCATTAAAATAATCTATACGGCTTGTAATTCTCCATCATGTGGAGAAAGAGGAGGGCCCGCCTTCACCCAAGTGCCCACATGGGTTGTGCCTACCCAGGCACAGGGTTTTTTTGCAGTTGTTGGGATACTGAGGTGTTCTGGTGGGTTTGATGGGTTTTACCATTTCCCTTCTCCTGGGATTCTCCTCTTGAGAAGCCACCAGCTGAATCAGAGACGCTTCCACTGGGTGGTTATTCGACTCCCACATGCCACGTGGGGCACATTTTCTCCCCACGTCACCCAGTTAAAGCAACTGTGAGCTCCACATCTGTCTAATGATAGAAAAAGAGCAGTAGAAAGCCCCAAGCACTTCAGGCAGATCAGGAGGTCTCTCTAGTTAAATTTCAAATGGGGGATGATGGGAGAAAGAATTATGGAAAAACCCTCCTGTTGATTCATGAAAATTGAAACCTCTGAGGAGAACACACAGGCTTTGCCATCCTCTTTATCACCTCTACAGATCTTGAGTGTGAGAAAATGTAAAACCAGAGTAAGAAAATTGCCCAGAAAAGCCCAAACATTCAGCCAATATATGGAAATTCATGTCCTTGCTCTGCATGATGTAGGTCATGATTTCAGAGACATCTACACCCTCCAAACACCCCAACCACCACATTCCTTGGTACCTCTTGACGGGTGAAGTACAAAATGGAGAAAATGTCTGAAATCTCAAAAAAACCACACTGGAAGGTGTAATCTCTTCCCACTCAGACCTAAAGGCCCACATTCCCATCCTGACTCATGGAGGGGAGAAGGAAAGGGAATCGCAGCACCCTGCTTCCCACCAACACCTCCCCAGGCCGGACACAATGATTTTCTGAGGCAGAAATCTCTCCAATGGGCTTAAAATCCTCACTGTGATCACGGAAGCGAGTACCTCTCCAAATCCTTACTCTGCGCCTGGAACGCAGGGGAGCCAGCAGGACGTTACCTTGGCAGCTGGCTTTGCTTTATGGAACTGTAAATATATTTTTTTAATAGGCTGGCAGCAAGAAAGATATGTTTCCAGGCTCAGCAACATCCAAAATTAACTGCAGTTCATTTCAAAAGGGGCGAAGGGGCGGAGGAAGGGGGAACGCAAGCCTGAGACCCGCAGAATATAAAAGCCTTGAAAGAAATTGCCAAAAATCCCCTGCATAGCTGCCTTCTGGCTCTGGGAAAGAGATTAAAAACCTGAGCAGTGTCAGGCTGAAGCAGACGTCACAGAGGCCACCCCAGGCCATGCTCATGCTCAGATAAGACTCTTTCTTCTTATTATTTTCCCAGAGACGACTCAGCCTTTGCCAACGCAAAGCTCTGCCCGGCTCCTCGCGTCTCCTGGCACGATGGGTTCACCCAAATCAAGGAGAGGAGATGCTGGTGCCTCAGGTGACCAGGGGTTCCCCCCCTCTGCAGGGTCCCTCGGGATCTCTGACCTCAACATCAGCATCTCACCCTCCTTCAGCACCTCCTCATCCTCCTTGTGCCAGAGCATTCTGCCCGACCCGCCTTCGTTAGCCCCGGTGCCCGCTCTCCAACACCTAATTTGACTAACCCTTTAGTGACTAATTTAATTACCCCGGCCCACAAACTGACAGACAGCTGTTAAAAATGGTTATTGCATTATTAATACGCTCCAGTAATTTCCCATTAAAACTATACTGTTAATAATTTTTTTCCCTGTATTTCTTCCCTCTTAATTAGTCTATTTAAAACTTTGAAGGAATATTCTCTTTATGGTAAATGGGAGCGTGGAGCAAATTACATTTTTGATTGAATACTTCTGTGATAGGCCAGCAAATAAGACCGTTGAGTTGTTAATTATTGTCAGAGTTTCACACGATGCCTGCTAATGAGGCAGTCAATCTTCCCTGCCATTCCTAGAATATTAATGAAAGCCATTGGTATTGATTTTGTCACTGGGAAAAGGCAGGAACCCCTCCTCCTCAGGGGGCTCCATGGAGGGCAGGGGGGGCTCTGCACTGGGAGGGGACACAGAGGGACCAGAGACCTTGGGATGGGGTGAGGCAAGGAGGGCTTGAAGCTGGTGGAAGCTCAGGAAGCTCTTGGATGTGCCAATGGCAGCTTGTGCAGCTCATGGACCCAGTGGGAGGGTTGGCACATCCCCACAGGGATCAATCCCATCAACAGGCACAGCCAGGCAGGATGGGTGGCTGGGGGGTGGCAGCTCCTGCCAGACTGGTCCCTGTCCCCTCTGTGTTTACCTGTTGACTCTGAACAGTATCAGATTTACCCCTTATCTTTCTTCAATAACACAATTTGTTTTGGGGATTTTTTTTAAAGGAAAGGGAAATACTTTGTATGGACTTCAAACAGATCCTTGATAAAGCGATGCAGGGAAATTACGAGCAAAGAGATAATGGACAAGGATTGACATGAAACTGTGAGATGGCCCCAAGACAGTACAAAATCAGCCTTTGAGTTGTGCAGAAAGATGCACCAGGGAGCTTTCAGTACTGTTTCTCAAGCCCTTTGGGGACTGACCCTCTTTGATTTTCACACTAGTGCTCCCGTTAGAGGATGGAGGAGTTTGGCAGCAAAGCCTGCATATGTCAGAGCCACCTTCTGCTGCTCTTCCCACCCAGGCTCCCAGTGCCCAGCTCAGAGAGGAAGAGCAATGTGGGACCATGCCTGGTGCCACCCCCAATGCCCAAGCCTTGCAAAACAGTCTCTTAGCCAAGCCAGAGGGAATCCTATGAAAAGAATTTATCACAGGAGAACTGAGACAGACCAAGGCAGCACCACCCCACAGGTTTATGTGCCTGTGACCGATGTCCTGCCTGCCCCATCAATGCCACCCCCTGGGTGGGCAGGGAGCTGCACTTCCCCGAGTGAGAGCTCCATGCACATGTGTGCTGTTAAAAGATGCCACATACACCCCTGCTCCAGCCCCCAAAGCAAGGATGAGCACACACAGCCACTGTTCCACCTGAGCCACGGAGGCTGTTCATGTAGCAGAGCCCATACACAAGCATGTCCAACTCTGACTTCTGCAGCCACATCATCTCAGACCTCATCAGCCTCAGGGGACTGAGTTTGCCAGGACTCTGCAGCAACAAGTCCGAGCAGAGCCCTGGATTTCTGAAACAGGTCACCCAGCACTCGGTGCTGGGTTTATTTCTGTAGCTTTGCTCTGAGGAAGTGCCTGCACGAGTGAGACCCTGACCCGGAGACCAGCAGGATCAGTGCTGCACACAGACACTGTGCTGGCCCTGCAAACCAGCTCAGCTCTCTCTGACCTGCCCCAGCCTTCTCAGCCCAAACCTCCCCCAGCCCTGCTCCCACCAGGAAAGCCAGGACAGACTGGATGAACTTTGCAAAGCTCAGAAAACCTGTTATAGCAGGAGACGTGCTGACAGACCACACTGTCACAGCTGCTGCAGAGAGGCCAGAGCTCAGGAACTTCACTCCAGCTCCCTGCTGCAGCTACTCCAGTCAGGCTTTGCACAGCCAAACCCACACCCTGCCCAGAAATGAGCTTATTTTGGGCTATTCTGGGAACAGTCTGCCTCTGCCTGACTGGGTGATGCAGGGAAAGGTGTGTGTGTAGGGCAGGCAGCTGGAGCACGTGGTGATGCACCCTACACTCTGCATGCTCTGTCACCCACGGCTGCACAGCTGGAATGACACCAAGAGACAGGGACAGAGGGAGGACAACATCCAGCCTCCAGAGGAACATCCCCCCATCCATGCTGGAAGCAGTGGTGGGGTTGGGATCACCATCCCTGCAGCAAAGGGACAGCAGAGCTGCTGCTGCCTCCCCTCATCTGCCTGTAACCTGAGCACACACGGGGCTTTCCGAGCAGGCTGCCAAAATACCGTGGAGCCAGATGTTTAGCAGGAAATCTCTTCATGCCCCCTGCAAAGCCCCAGCTGATGAATCCAAAAGGCACAAAACAACCGGGGCTTCTCCCTGCACCACTCACCAGATTTCCATTCGATCCCGCCCATTTCTTAGCCCCTTTCCAAGGCCAGGTGAGGGCATGGCAGGAATTTCTGTGGTTTCTTTTCCACCCAGGAAAGCAGAAGATTAGCATTTGCTCCCCAAATACAGGCAGTGTCCCCCCACTCAGCCCCCCTGCTGCATCGAAGCCCATCTGCTGCCCACCTGTGTTTTACAAGCAAGCCAGGCACTATTTTTACTGCAGTGAAGGTTTCCATACCAAAAGCTCCTTTCTCATAAAGCAGGCTTCAATAACTCCTTTGGGTCCCCTTCCAACCTGGTATTCTATGATTCTGTGAAAAGAGGAGGTTTCTGCTTATAATGAATTGCCTGTGACACAGCATATCCTGGTTTTACCAGGAAAAAGGGAGTCCAGAACTGTCCCCAAGCTCCCAGTGAGATTCCATGAAAAGCCCTTCAGGTCAATGGCATCGATCTCCACTCTCCTCCTCCTCTACCAGTACCACCTATCAGCTGTGTTCAGGCACAAATTATGGCTTTCACATTCCAAAAACCCATTTCACCCCACATGGCACTGAGTCAGAGTAACACAGATCCAGGGGTGCTCCTTTTCCTGGATGCTGCTCCCACCACCCAGAGAGGGTGGGAAGGGTGGGCTTGGATTTGCCTGGAGACACATCAGGCTGGGATGATCCACTCCCACCCTAAGTCCTTGAGAAATTTCTGTAAGGGAGAGGAGCAGCCAGGTCTCCTAACACACTTAGTGCTGACTCCTTGGCCTAAACAGAGTGCCATTCCCTGCCTCCCCCAGCTCTCCCTTCCCTCAGGGAGATGCAGAATGATAACTGGACCCACCAACAGCTCCATGAAGGAACGGGGAATGTAAGCCACCATGGGCAGCAGGGTTGGACATATGGTTTTTAAAGTTCCTTCCAACTCAAATAATCCTGTGATTCTACGATTCCATTAGTCAAGGAGTCCTTTATTAAACCAACCACAGCTTTATTACTAACCCTTTATAAACTACTCAGCTATTGCTCCAACCCGGTTCCAAATCCAGGGCACTCACAGTCCAGAGCCAACACCTCCAGCTCTGGCCCGTCTGTGTTTGATACACACTGATTTACAAAAAAAAAAATAAAAGAAAGGAAATGTGGACTGAACTGAATAAAGAGACTTCTCACTGCGAAAGCTCAGTGCATATTTACACAGCATCCTGCCTTAATGCTCAGCTGCTTCATTTTGTGTCACTTTAAGCCCTCCACAGTAGCAGGGAAGTATTAGCTGGGGTTTAATTGTGTGCTGCTGGGTTCAGCGCAGCTGGGAGAGAGCCCTGGGGCACAGCAGCGCTGGGAGAGATGTGCCAAGGCAGTGACAGGGGCACAGCCACCAGCAGAGCCACTGGCCAGGAGGGAGAACAGCACTGGGGGACACTGCCCCAGCCTGGGACAGCTCTGCCTTACATATAAAGCAAAGCAACAGGGAGCTGTCTGGCTGTGTGGCACCCGGGACCAACTCGCCCCAGTGCAACTGGGGGCTCTTTGCCCCTCCATGTGCCTCCCCTCCAGAGCTGCTCCACACCAGACCCTTTCATATCCTCTGGAGGAGGTGAAACAGGCACTGGATGGATTATACACAGTCTGGGTGGTCCATCAACACCTCCATCCCTCTTTCCCAGCACTGCCATTCCTGCCTCCACTCAAGTCACCACTGCCAGAGTCCTGCCCCGAGCAGGGCACAGCCTGTGGCACAGTGTGGCAGTGGGTCCCCAACTGCACCCATCTGCCTCATGATAAAAAGCACTTGGTAGCAGTCAATAGCATCTCATAATATCAAAAACACCGCAGGAAACGTCTAGAGCTGAATTGATTATGGCACAGTAATTCTTCAGGCAGTGAAAGCAGGGCAATTCCCAAGATGGGATTATTTTTTAGCAAGGCTTCACCTAATTTTCTTGATGATATTTTCCCCCTGCTCGCTTCCCAGCCCGCCTTCCAAACCTCTCCAGCTTTGCACTGCTCTTTGATTTAGTTCCTGAAAACAATATTCTGCTCAACACACTCCAGCAAAGTGCCCAGGAAAGCATCACCACCCCCTGTATCGCCAGGATTTACAAATGTGAAGCAGGAAAAAGTCAAGGAAGATTTTGATTTTGGCTCTGTAGCCAGCAACCCACTTTGGGGAGACCAGAAAAAGCCCTGACGAGTTCTTCAAACATATAAACCAGAAAAGGAGACACTAAGGAGCAAATGCACAGAACAAAAGGGGCAACAATACAAAACCTGGGCAGAGCATGGAAAGGTTTTCTGAGCCAGTGGGCAAGGCCAGGCAGGACACACTGTCCCTGCTCTGTGCAATGCTGACACTGCCTGTAAACCATGCACTGAGCTTTTTGGTGCTTCTAACCTCATTTTGAGCTGGTTTTGCTCCTCTGCCTGGAGGTGAGCGGGCCAGGGGGAGCCTGTAGAGCATCCCTCCTGCATCTGGAGACAGCGTGGAATGAGAAGGACCAGCATGGCACAAGCAAAGTTACTCTGAGCTGCTTGGAAAGTGCTGCACCAAGAGCACAAAGGGCACTGTTTCCTAATAAATCACCCCAAGAGCTGGGGTGACATCCCGGAGCAGAGCAAATCCCTCGGAGGCAGCAACCATGGCAGTAGGGCACTGTACCGAGTCCACTGGAGCTGATGGAAACATCACCCTGGAGGAGCAGGAGCTGAAACTAATTAACTTCACTTGTCTTCATTGAGCACAGCCGTCCTGTTTCACTGGCTGTGCCCCCGTGGCTGCCCCCGTGCCCAGCCCCAGCTGCCCACACTGCCAGCTTTGGCAGCCGTGGTGCCACAGGGTACTGCCTGCCCTGGGTGAAAGCTGAACAGGAGTTCTGCCCCTCAGTTTTGTCTGATTTGCACCAAGCTGCCATCCCTTGTCCTTCCACAGTGAAAACAATGTTCCTCTGCAGCAACATGTGCATCCCCTCTTCCCTTTAGCAATGAAAAAAAACCCATATAAATAAACCTAGAGGTCCGTCTTCTGTGGTGCAGCACATCCTGGTTTTACCAGGAAAAGGGGAGTCTGTAACTCTCCCTGAGCTCCCAGTGATATGTCTTTTCCAAGAGCCCTTTTCAAGCCTGCAAGGGACAGTGTCTTCTCGTGGTGCCCTTAAAGGAAAAGGACAAAACTCTGCTGTTTGTGTCCATCTCCATTCCTGTCGTCTCCGCTGAGATGGCTTTTCCTCCCCGGCTGCGGGGCCTGTCACAGGTCCCTGGCTCACTCCCAGGAACATTTCGGCTCCACTGAATTTTATTAGTTTTGTCCTTTGGCTGAAATGATCCAACAGCAGTTACAGGAGATAAAAACAGGAAAGGAGGAGTAGATCCCATCCACGTCGGCCAAGTTTTAGGCAACTGAAATCTCATCAGAACTGGTTGGTGGAGGTGTCAGTTCTTTCCACTCAGTTGCATCAAGAAATAGCTGAAGAAAAGGCACTTCCCAGTGTCACTGCCCCACCCGGGGCTGCATCCTCACAGCTGGACAGCTGTGCATCCAGATGGGACTGGGGCCATCATCCCATCCTGCCCTAGAGCATCTCAGAGTCTTAAGGACAAGTCGCTGAAGTCAGCCCTGGGAAAGAGGGCAGGGACTCTGAGCATCCTCCCCAGGTGCCCAGGAAATCCTGTCCCTCCTGCTGCTGCCACTGTCCTTGTTCCTCTGCTGTCACTCTCCTGCTTCAAGCCTGGAGCCTCATGGCACAGATCCCCATCATCCCAGCACCGTGCCTGGGCCAGGGGATGAACTGCCTCATCCTTCTTCCTGCAATCCTTCTAGTCCCCTTCCCAGGCAGGAGATGCACACAAAGGCAAAGGTAATAATACACAAATGGGGGGGGGGGGGGGAATTGTAATTCAGGAAAAACAGTAGAGAGAGGCTGTATAAACAGAGGGGTCAAGGGGCTGTGCTTTGAACAGGCAGCTACAAAGCACACTCCAGCCGATGTTTAACAGAAAGCAAAGGCAGCGACATAAAAACAAATAACACCATCAAACAGGGACAGGAGAACACCTTTCAGGGAAAGAACCCAAGGTCTGATCTCGCCACCTCGCATCACCCTTTCTGCTAAGCATGCACATCAGTGTTAGAGCCCTGCCTCCCCCTCCAAACCCTCAGCACTCACTGCTTCTCTCAGCACTGGCAGGATCCTGCTCCACCACAGATCCTGCTCCAGGCAACTGGATGGATGGACACAAAGCCACAGCAGCAGATCTGGTGTACAGGACAGCTACAGAGTCCAGTGCCAAACCCTACTCTGTGATGGGAGACCCCAGATACATCAAAGGGAATCATTCTGGGAGTGAGACAGCGCTTGCATATTTGGCGAGTGCTGGGTATTCTTAATTGTCTCAATAAACATATAAACAAAATCTGTTCACTCGATGGGTTGTTTTTCCCTCCTGGGCTCTGCAGCACCACAGACAAGAGGAACAGCAATCGCTCAGCTGCCAAACTTGTAGCTGTTGCTGGTGCTCCCTACGATGGATTTGCCTACGAGCCAGGTCCAAATTTACATCCCCTGTCCCTAAGAGGTTTGATCATGTTCTGTGCAGTTTTACAGCTCAGCATTAAGACCTCAAAAACGCAGTGGGTTCACATAAAAGAGCACAGAGAGTGAAGCTCAGCATTACTGCAGCAGGAGTTATTAAAAGCCCAGGAAGAGGGAGGGCTGAAACGTCCCTTGGATTCTGGGCATGAAAGATGCCAAGGCTGGTGATGGACCAGGAAGAGACAGGTTGAGGGTAGTGAGTTCCTTGCACCTTCCTAGAGGTGCTGAGTGATCCACATTTCAATTCTGACCTGCCCCAGATACTTCCTGGGTGATTTCAGCTCCAGTTTCTTCCCCTCTTTCTCCACTGCACCACTCCCCTAATCCCTCTCTCATTTTGCTGCTCACACCCTTCTGTGGCTGCCGCAAGGTTACGTCTCCATTTAGTCACCCCGTAGCAAAGTGAGACGTACCTGACTCTTCTAACCTGCTCTCATAAATCACAGCGGGAGGCAGGGAGGAGGAAAAATCCTGGTAAGCAGCCAGGACGAAGCCAAGTTGACAGCTGCAGGGCAGGGGCTGGTGGCTGCCTCCCTGTAAAGTGTCTGTCCCTTCTCTCCAGAGGATGAGGCCAAAGGCTGCCTCCATCCCGGTGTTAAGCACTGCAAGCTGCTTCTCCACCACTTTTTGAGAGATGACAGCCTCTTGGGGTGATAAGAAGCCCAGGCCGGAGCATAGGGATGTTATCTGTGAGGATGATGGTGTGCCTGTGATGTGCACAGTAATGAATTGCCCTCTCTCTGCAGAAATGAGTAAGTTGTGCCTGGTGATGCAATGATCAATTTGCTCCATCATGCAAAGCTGTCCATTCATCACAGGCACTGACTGCCAGTTGCTCTCACCTCTTTATTGGCACCAACAGAGCAGGTCCTCTGCAGGTCCCTGCTGAGGAGCAGCGTGAAAAAGGGGTTTCCCCTCTCCCCCAAACTCCTGGCTGAAGGTCCCAGCAGCATTGAGCATCTAGAAATCACAAACTGCTCCTTTCCAGGAGAAAAAAAAGCAGGGGAAAAAAATACCAGGTTCTCAAGGCATTTCCTGCACAAATGTCAGGAAGAGCAGGCAGAGTGCCTTCTGCCTGTATGGTGTACCCCACTGGCATATCCCACGGGGACCAGCCCAGCCCATCTCCCGACCTTCAGGGATGCTCACCTGCAGCTGCACCCATTGTCCTGTGCCCCTGCAGATAAGACACAAGCCGATGAGCTTTGCTGCTGAGATAGTGTGGTGACAGTAAGGCTGTTTCCCCTCTCCTGGCCCAGATTCCCTTTGCCTTTCTCATCCAGTTCACTTTTCATCCTCCTCTGCTCTCAGGGAGCCTCACACCACAGTGCTCACCACAGACTTGCAAAATCGTAAGTGCCCAAAATCACTGCAAAACCCTTGCAAAATATCACCACAAAACCCCTGTAGGGCTGGAGCAGCAGTGGTGTCACAAAGGGCATGGCAGAGCTGAGCCAGCAAATGCCACAGGCAGGGAGTAAAAGCCTTTCTCCCATCCTTGGCAAAAGACGGGACTTCCGCAGGCACAGAGTTGGGGAGCAGAGCACTCTGCCTCCAAGAGAATTGAAAATAAAATAACAAACAAATAAAAAAAAAACCACCTAGAAATAAAAAATCCAGTTGATTGTACTTTGGCAAAGAATTCAGAGAGCAAAGGGGCTCACTTGGGAGCAAAACGAAGATGAATCGACAGCGAGTTCAAGCGAATTCATTCTGCCGCTGAACACTTGTCTCTCCATCAGGACATCTCAAAGGCTTGTCAAGCGAAGGCAAGGCTTTTATTTGTTTCTATGGTTGCCATAACGATAGAACTATATGTCATGTCAGGCAGCAGCTGAGGCTCGTGCCTCTGATTTATAGCTGCTCACCAGAAATTACCAACTTTTCTGCAGAGCGGGTGGCACAGTGAACCAGGACCACCGGGTGTTTGCCTGTGCTGTGCTCTGCCCCCTCAGGTTAGCCCTCCTCTTGGTCCCCCACAGCCAGCTGTGCCCCAAGGGATGCTTTTATTATCCCCTGCAGGGATGCTTTTATTGTCCCCTGCAGGGATTTTTGGTGCTGGGGCTGTGGGTCCTCCCAGTAGCTGCCACAATTAGAGCAATTTCTGGCCCCCTAGGACAAGCTGTACCTTCTGAAGGGCCAAACAGACATGGCAAGGTGTTTAAGGAAGGCCAGCAGAAAGACTAAATACCTAATAGTAATTTGTTTAAAAAAGCAGAGGAACTTCTATGTCTACCACCAGGTTATGGGAGAAATATAAATGAGAGAGGGATGGGAGCAATGGAGAGAGGGAAACAAAGAGGGGTCTTGAAAACAAGTGAGGTAAGGTAGGACCAGGAGGTATTTATTGTCCTGGCAGGGGATGTGCCACAGGGACAGTCTGCCCATCCTGGGAGCTGGTCTCCAGCCCAAGGCAGAGGCTGCCCAGCATGGGGGAAGCCCTGCAGCACTGCTGGCCAACCTCATCTGAACAAAGATGCCACTGTTAGCGTGGCTGCCACGATCCCAGGTGTGTGACCTGCAGAGGATCAGACTCTGGGTCGAGGAGGGGACACTCAACATGGTCACTGATAAATTATATATGCAAGTTTCATTAACTCTAAGCACTCTGCTTAATTTATGACGCACAGCCCTAAAAACTCCAGCACTGAGTTCTGCACGCAAAGCCCTGTCCCTCTCAACCCTCAGGACATGTGGGAGCACGAAGCCCCTTGCCTCCTGTTTGTAGGAAGTTTATTTAATGACTTGGCTGCAGCAGTGGAAGGAGGTTTGGGCCCCTCATCCCCATCCACCAAAGCACAGAGGCAGTTTGGTGCACTGCTCAGCAGTGAAGCACATGGAGAACAGCACCAGAGTCAGCATTTCCCCAGAGAGCTGCTGAAAGGCCGAGCCCCACCTGTCCCTCTGCTATCTCCAGCATCTTCATAAAAACACAGGGCCACGTTTGAACCTTTAGCCCTCTGAGTTGTAAAGACTTCATCACTTGTTTTCTCCGAGCCAGGCTTTCTGCAATTTCCTTCCATTAAACTCTTCAAGACAAGCGACCTCCGAGCCAAAGGTGTCAGACTAATGAAAGGTCTGGAGGAATGCAGCACGCTCCTTATTAAAGACACAGAAGAGACACAGGACTGAGCCACCATCACCACATTACAGGACAGCAAACAGGGCACTCTGGGTGCTGAGACACGGCCGTGTTGCAGCTGGTGTAACACAGCCCAGGGTCTGCCCCACAGCATGGAGATGTGACTGTATTAAAGCCCAAGCACTGCAGGTTCAGGAAATTCAGGAAGAATTTCTTCACTGAAAGGGTGATTAAACATTGGAACAGGCTGCCCACAGAGGTGGTGGAGTTCCCATCCCTGGAAGTGTTCAAGAGATGACAGGACGTGGCACTCAGTGCTATGGTTTAGTTGCCGAGGTGGTGTTTGGGCAAAGCTTGGACTTGATGATCTTGGAGGTCTTTTCCAACCTTGATGATTCTCTGATACACCTACAGGAGCTCCCAGCATGGAGGGTCAGCAGCACTACCACAGTCCCACAGCCAGGGAACAGCTCCCCTCCATGCAGAGGGGTGGCTGTGTTTGAACATCTACAGCGCGAACAGCACGTGTTCACCTCTGATGGTTGATCTGACGTGATGGGTCATCACCTGAACATCTGAACCACCAAAACTGCTGCATTACCGCTCCCTTGAGAAGCTGCCAACACTTGTGTCATTCCACAAATGACAAAGCAAAGTGGCTGCAAGATAAGCAGCTCTAAAAGTACCTTTCTCATTGTGTGAAAGCACCCAAGAACCTCAGAGGAAGTTCTCAGAGACAGGTCAACGTGGTGTCCATGAGCATCAAACACAACATCGACTATGCTCACCACCTGCAGTGGATCTGAACAGCCCCAGCTTCTTTGCACCATCCCACTCCACTCAGGAGGTATCACCTTGGTTTCCACCCACCCCGGGGTGCTCAGGACCCCAAGCTTGCAGCTTCACCTTTGAGAAGTGTTTAAGTTTTCCTGCAGAAATATTAGATTGCTTTTCGCTTCTCACTGTATCTGTGAAACCTTCCATAATTCAACATCAAATATTTATTATTACGTTTATTAAAGTTTTAATAATTTAGCAACTCCTGTGTGTAAGATACAAGCGCCATGAACTCGCCTCCCCTTAATTCTACCTGAGTCACTCCAATATTTATACCTGGAATTCTCAGTTCAGGTTCCTTTTATGAGGGGAGAAGGCAACAACCTCAGTGGTAGAACCTCCCCTCCTCCTGCCTGGCATTCATCCATCCTTCAGAGACTTTTCCACGAGGATCAGTGCCCAGAGACAATTACTGCACTGGAGCAGAAAACAAGCTTCCAAGCCTCTACCTTCACTGAGGTCCTTTTAATGAAGATGTGAGGAGGCAAGAAAAAAATAATGTTCTCCTGGCATTTTGGCTTGGAAAATGTTAACATAAACCAAGGCAACCCTTCTCCTTCTCAAATGAAAAGCAGAAGTTGTTGCAGACAAGAAAAACAACGCTCCTAAGAGAGCCAAATTGTGATAGATATGTACCATCAGTCTCTTTTTGAAGAAGAGGGAACAAGCACTGATTAGCAACAAAAACACACTCTTGGAAGCGAGGACCTCTTGGATGCCAGTCCTGGCTCTGCCATAGCTTTTGTAGGCACTTGCTTTAACCACAGCCCTGTCAAGATGATGGTACAAGAAGAATGGAAATCCACTGCCCCACCACTCTGGGAAAAGACAAGACAGAAGTGGTTGGGGGACACAAGGATCCTGTTGGTACCCAGGAAGACGATTCACAACACAGGCAAGAATTTTCAAGTCAGGAAATTGTGTCTGGAGTCAACTGGAGAAAGCAGCAAGAAGGAAGGAAGAGAGGGAGGAAGGGAGGGAGGGGTCATGGAGTCTCCCTGGCACCCAACACTCACATTCTCAATCTTAATTTAATGGGATAGAGGGGGATACGCGCTAAATACCTTCAGAATTAAACCCTTACAGTTGACAGTTAAGCCCTTGTAAATCAGACCAAGGAGGACAATGACCAGCAAGGTGATCACCACCTCTTCTCCAAGGCCCCTCTTTCCAGCTGGGGCACAGAAGGCAACTGATGTGCCTGGCTCCTTCTCCAGGGACCTCCTTTGCCCACACTCAGCCCAGTCTCCCAGTAACAGCCTCTCCCTCCACCAGGGCAACTCTCCTCCTGCAATGCCCTCTTAGGTCCCGCTTCAGAACCAGACTATCCCAAGTCCAAGGACATTTGCTTAAAATACAAGCTGGCCAAAATGGGGGAGCCAGAAAAATATCCAGGCATTTACTGAACTCCAGGAAGTAAAAACCCCTCTAATTGTACAGTAATTGGATGAGCAACAGAGCCTTTCACCCCTCATGAGCATCCCAGCAGCTATCAAAGGCCAGGTGGATGTGATGTATGTGTGAGTTTCAGAAAGATGACAGCACCTCCATCCTGGTAAATGCATCCATTTAAGCACTGCAATCTAACATTACATTTAAACCACTTTAAAATTGCCTTCTCCTACCAATTCACCTGTCTGTACTGGCAGACTTCAGAGTTACACACTCAGGCCTGGCCTAGACCCATCAGACCAAAGAGCCTGGAGGGCCATCACATCACATTTCTTATTGGAAGAAAATTAATCAAACCTATCATCATAGAAATTACTGCATCCTCAATAACAATTTAAAGAGCGGTGTAGTCACTCAAGCGTGAAGAAAACGAGAAATCCGCTTCCTACCTGACATCTGCTGGATCTTCTGTCACCAGAACATCTGTCTTGCAGCTGGCAAGAGGATTGATGGAAAGCTCCACAGGGGGCACTACGAAGCTCTTACTGACTGGAAGCCACAGCCCTTGACCCAAACTATAGGTAGACCTGGAATAAGGGCAAACGTGTCACAAAGGAACAGAGTGTCCTCAGGGAATGGTGGCTCTCCACTGCACCTGCCCACCTTAAAGTCAGAGCAGTGGTGGCACCACAAGAGATAAGTTAGTAATTTGGGCTTGTCCTGAAAGCCAAATGGGAGAGGAATAACGGCATTCCCCTCCCCGTGCCAAATTGGGAGTTGGGCTTCGATGATCCTTGTGGCTCCCTCCCAACTCAGGATATTCTGTGATTCTATGAGATGCAACAGAAGGGGATGGCCAAGCTCTTCTTTTCAGCCCACAGGGACTCTCTGTGCACATTGGCCTTGTGTTTCCTGAGGGGACAAGAGGAGAACCCTTCTCTACCTGGATAAATCTTTCAGGTCTGTGACAGGCAAATGACACTCGTGTGCCCCTGCCAGCACAAGAAAGAGCTGGGAGTGACCAAGAGGTTGCATCTGCTGGCATGTTTTCATGGCTCTACCCACCCAAATGTCCAAGATGAACCCTCCTCTGACTCACCTGAGTATCTTCTCTGGCGCCTGCTCTCCTGTGACCAAGTCATATCCCCGCTCCAGCGTTGTGTAGGGCCATGGCCTGGGAGGAGGGATGGAGAGAGCAGCTGAGCACATCACTCAGCAGGAAAGGCAGCACAGCCTGGTCCCAGGTCTCTGGGGCCAGTGATCACCTGAGGGGAGGAGAGTCAGGCTCCTCACCACTGTGGGAGAGCCAGGACAGAAACCCACCCTCCTGTCCCCACTCACCCTTCGCTGTGTCCCCAGTCACTGCGCACACACAAGTGCCGGTGGACGGGGTCTGGGGCGTACCCTTCGTGGCAGCTGCACTCTCCTAAAAGAGAAGAGGGAAGGATGAGACCTTTCTGGTCCAGAGGCACATCAGTGACTGCAGAGTTGGACCCTCCTCCCTTGCTGCCCATCTCTGCATGTTCACAGCCACTCCTGCTCCCTGCTATGGATCTGGAGCACTTTGGACCCCAGAAACCTCTGGGAGCCGTGAAGGAGGAGATGAGGAGATGTGGAAAGCTGCAAGAAACCTGTAGTTGTTCTGGGATGGATTACATGATGCAGCGCCCACAGTAGCCAGGGATGAGGTTTCATGATGCAAAAGGTCTGTCCTCACCTAGTGTTCCTGTGCAGCCCTGCAGCTCTTCAGGCTGAGCAAACCTCTGCTTAATGGCCCCCAAGAAATATTCCCCACAGAGATGTACCCGCATGGATCCAGCCCCTGGCCTGAGATCTACCCACAAGTCTGGCAGAGGGGCTGCTCAGGAGCCAGGGGCTCACTCCTCAGCAGGGATTTTGACCTTGCTTGAGTAGAACCAGTGTCCAATCCAGTATGAACTGAGGAGGGATGCCCCAAACCCATTCTGGTCACACCTCCTTCCCACCTCTGCTCCTAGCACCTCACACAGGATGGGGCAGCGGGGTCTCCTGCAGCCCAAACTCCCACAGGAGGATGCAGAAGCCCCCAAACTCTGTCCTCCACAGGCAGTTCCCCTGCCATGCCCCCATCCCACAACAAAAGGGCTCTCAGACCTGCTCCCTTCCACTCTCTGGGTGCTGCCTCACCCTGTTACACCCTTTTGACAGCAAGAGAAGACATTTCCCACACCAGAAACCCGCGCGCGCTTGGCCCAAATTGATTCAGTGTTTGGTAGAAATACATAACCCGGAGCAAGAAACAGCAAAATCAAAAGATTAATTGGATTTGCACGTGGAGTTTCTGCTACAAGCTGCTGCCAATGTTTTTCCTCCCTCCCCTCCTCTCCCCTCCGTGCCTGGCTGTGCAGCAGGATGAGCTGTAAACACGGGAGGGGTGTTGGGAGGGGGGTACCCCCAGCACGGTGGCAATGCAGACTGGCAGGTGCCTTGGTGCTCATGGGGATCCTAAGCAAGTTCTTAAAATGCCTCACAGGGATTACAGTAAAGAGCTTTATTGTCAGGGGGGAGCGAGAAGGGGATTCAACTGCTGATATTTTTGAGGAAGAGATGCCTGAAAAGGGAGAGGCAGCAAAAATAGGAAAGGGGGGGGGGAGAAAGAGACGGCTAATGATGTGCTAAAATGCAACAGCACCTTCATGAAATATTCACTGCCTCAAACGCGTCTAATATTAAAGATTAAATGTCCTGGGATTTGTCCTAGCGACTTCGAAGCACTGATTTATGATCTGTCAAAAGCTGCTAACCTTATGATTCATAATGGGAGCGGCAGGAACATTGCTCCTCCAAAGGGAAAGAGCTGGGAGAGAGATGGTGGCGCTTGGCCCTGCTCAGGCTGAACCGTGCCTGGGGGCTGGGGCGGTCTCGGCACAAGAAAACACAGGTCCTAATGGCTCCATCAGTGATTTTAAAAAAAGAAAAGTTATTTTTTCCTTGGGTGCTTAGTGCGCAAGTTTCCCCAGCCGTGCCGTGGATCATTAATTCCTGGTGCTTATTACATAACAAATATATGCTCTGCAAATGAGAGACATCTCAAAGTGCTTGCGAAGCAGAGCTGGGAGTCTTGGGGCACCGGCTCACGCTCAGCTCCTGCCACAGAAATTAGAGCAAGTAGGGAAAAACCACCTACAGAGGTTGGCATCCGGCAGCCCCAACGCCTCCCCCTGTATTGATGGCTGGGGGTGCTGGTGCTGAACCCCTTCCCTGTGGTGCAGGAGGGTTTATTTTCTCTGCTGGCTTGTTTACTGCTCTGTCAGTTTGGTGTCGGAAGGAGAAACTCTATCAACCTGCAGAAATATTGATTTTATCGACTCCAATCTCGGAGTTTCAGCAGCTACAGCCGGTGCTCGAGGCTTTATCGGGAGGTTTATTGGGAGGTTTATTTCAGTAAGTGAGAGGGCAAGTGGTGGCACTGGTTGGGCAGGAGACACAGGGCGGGTGACAAGGAGGACTCCAGGGAAAGCCACCCACAGCACAGAGACTAGGGATACCTGCCCCTCTCTCTAACCACTCGGGACCAGCTTTCCACAGGTTTTCCAGGGAGATCTACACCCCTTTGGTAGAGTTTTAGAAATTGGATAGGAAGGCTCCCAGCACAGGGTTGGCTGAGCGTTGCAGTCTGCTGGAAGTGTGGGGACTCCATCTCCTGAGGATAGATGGTTTAGGATCTATTCCTGTATCTACAACCACAAACAGACAACTCTAGTGGGGCTTCCAAAAAACCTCAGCAGAACCTGCTGTGCTCTTACAGATTCTCAGGAGCTTTTGCTCTCTCCCCATCAGAATCCACCCTCCTCCTTTGGCCCCCTGAACTACTCTGTTATTTTCAGTCAGTTCCCATCCTCCCTGAGCATGATGATGAGCCAAGAAGGATGCTGAGCCTGGCTAATCCCCATGGAATGAGAAACATCTGATAAAGTGCCCAGAGTGGCAGGAACAGGGGTTCCTGTACCTCTAACCCCTCTTAGGGTGTGTTTTTAAACAAGCCACCAAACAGCAGTGCCTCTGTTCAGAGACACTAAATCCCGCGTGCTTCTGAGACAGACACAGTTATCTGCTCAGCATTGCTGCAGCTAAGTTAGGATTCGAGCTGAGGTTAAAGCCAAAGTCAACTAAAGTAACCAAGTTTGACAAATAGCCACACCTGAAGCTGGATGCAATTTCCACAGGTCCCGCACACGCCTCTCTGCACAGCGCAAATGAATCAGGATCTACCAACGGCCGTGACAAGCATCCCGCTTCTGCAGCCACCACCCCACACCCTGCTCATGGTAAAAACACAGGCCTGTGTAGTCCTTCCTCTGCCTTTGGATTCATAAGCCACAAATCAGGTATGATAATCCATGGCAAATTTTCAGCTGTTATAGGAAAGGGAAGGGTTGCTGCTCGCCCCGTTTAAGCAAGGGCAGATCCTGGTGCTCAGCTCTGGAGGTCCAATGTTCTATTACCATTAAAACAAAATGCTGGGAGGGGAAGGAAAATCTCTGAATAAAGCAGGAAATGCAGCACCATAGCCCTAGCAAGAGGCTCTGAAAACACATCATTCAAAGAATCACAGAATGGTTCAGGTTGGAGGGGACCACCGGTGGGGTCATCTGGTCCAACATCCGTGCTCAAACTCATGGCACAGGATTGCGTCCAGATGGTTCTGGAATATCTCCAGTGAGGGAGACTCCACACCCCCCCTGGGCAGCCTGTTCAGTGCTTGGTCACCTGCACAGTAAAGAAGTTCTTCCTCAGATTTAAGTGGAACTTCCCGTGTATCAGTTTGTGCCGGTTGCCTCTCATTCTATTGCAAAGCCTGGTTCCACTCTCTCTTCAGATATATCTCTAATATATAGACACATTCCTGTGACACCTACAGCTACGTGGATGGGCAAGGGAGGAGCTGAGGCCATGGGAAGCACTCACAGCAGTGAGTTCTCCATCCTCCCCTACTCCCCTCTCTTGACTTACACAACATCTCATCACAGACTGTGCTGCCATGACTAATTACAGGTGACACGGAGCCTCCGTGCCAGTTTCTGCTCAGGGAGAGTGAACTCGTTGTTTGAAGCAGCACGACACATCCCCAAACACCACAGACACATCTCACCTGCAACCTTCCTCCTCTGTGCCTTCATCCCCATGGAGACTGGTGGGAGAGATGACCGACAGTTCAACCCAGTGCCCCATCCAGAGCCCCATGCAGAAAGGCAGGAGTGGGGAGCACACAGCTCCTGGAGAAATGTCTGTCACTCCTGCCCTCAGCCGGGAAAGGGAGAAGCATCTGGAAACTCATCTGGAGGAACAGGGCCAATTAGGGACACAACCAACCCAGTTTCTGCATGCAGGCGTGAGCTGCCTCTGCCCGTCTGAGCAAAGCGTTTCTCGTGCGCCTGTGCTCCGTGCTGGCTTCAGTGCTGGAGCTGCAGAAGGGCAGGAACAGGCTGCAGCCAGCGTTAGCATCCACGGATTTTGACTCAGGGTTGGCCTATGCTGAGGCTTGCTCATGCCTGAAGGAAACAAATGTAACACAAGCCACATCCGAGCTCACCACCTCCAGCGGCACAGGCACGGTGCAAAGCCAACTACGTGGAGGACAACAGCCCTCCAGCTCCTGCTGCATCTTGATCAGCACAGCTCAAGGCTTTAACTCTTTTTTTTTTTTATATCTAAGCTGGAAGTTGCTAAACTAGTCTTCCATTTTTGCTCACCACACTGCTGCTGCTTCTGCTCAGAGGGGGAACAGGGTATCCTACTGCACCCAGATCCTCCCTGCCCGTCCCCATGCTCTGCCCGGGAACAGCAGAGCAGGGCTGAGGGACAAACTGCCAGTAATCCTGTTAGGCTCATTAGGGCAAGAGCCGATCCGTGGTGATAATGCTGTAAGATCCCCCTAATCCACCCGCCCAGTGCACAGTGTGGAGGCTCCCTGAATCCCTGTGCTCCCAGGGAAGCTGCTCTTTGCTGTCATTGGCGATTCTATTTAAGGAGCTGGAGGAGCTTTGGCTGTGGTGCAGCAAAGTTGTGGCTCATCAGCCTTCTCCTGGCACTGCTGGTGTCTGTGATTCCCTGCTCCACGGCAGCACCTCCATCCCTGGTGCTCACCCTTGTCCTGGTGGTGACCCTTGTCACCACTGCTTGCAGCAGGACCTGCAGCCCAGGAACCATCAAAGCAGAGGGAACCTGGGCACTCCTGTGCTTGGCTGCCTCCTGCCTCTACACAGGACACCCTGTGCTGTCCCTAGCTCTGCTGTTGTCCACATGTTGTCTCAAGGTACTGGCTTGCCAGGGATAGGACAAGACACACATTGGCACAGCGTTGGTACCAAGATTTAAAACCCCACAACAAACCCCTTCCTTAAAGAACTTGATGTGTCCCTGCAGGATAACAGAGCAAGGGCCTCTTTTGAGGAGATTCAGAGAAAATTAAACACAGGGAAGGATGAACAATGGTCTTAATAGTTCATTAAATTCCCAGCTTCAGTGAACAAGTGAAGCACCTTCAGAGAGCTGCTCCTCAGGCCTGGGTTGGCCTCTGGCTGAGGCTGTGGATCCTCCAGCAAGGGCAGCAGCGGCACCAGCTCCCAGTGAACCTCTGTGAAAAGCTTCTCTTCTGCCCCTGGTATCTGCTGTCCTTGCCCTTCAGGGGATGGCACTTTCCAAACCTGAGCCTCTGCTTCATCCTGATGAGAAATGCAACTTCCATAGAAGCAGTTTAGCTCCCGAGGAATAAGACAGGGAAGGTGGCTCTTGCCCACCTGACCTGGCACGGAGCACGGAGGGAAAACCTGGAGTCAATTTGACAGTTATCCCTCCTCTCCCCCTGCTGCAAGTCACCCTCTTCACCAGATCCATCACAGTACTTAAGCACAAGCTTAACCTCTAAGGATTGTGCCTGAGTTTAGGCTCTGCATGGATTTAATTCTCATTATCATCCGCTCAGCTCCCACATTGCACTGCCAGGGGCACATGAGCACAGCTGATCCAAGGAAGCACCGAGAGGTGCCAAGGGTGGACAAGGGTGGTCTGCTGTGCCATCTTCTGGGGTGAGCACTGCCCCACAGCTGACCATGGCAGGGTGAGAATCCCCTGCAGTGCTGGTGGGATGGGCCCAGTCAGGGAGACAGGTTCAGGCATGGTTCTGTACAAGGAAACTCATTCCTCTTCCCTCCTCCCTGCGCTCTCTAGACAAGCACAGAAATGCCATTACAAGAACATTAGCAGCTGCAGGATTAAACACTCTAATGGTAGAAAATGAGAGTGTAAAGACAGCACAGATAACCTTAACTCGGCCCCTCGCAGGCACGAGTTTTGATTGCTGTTTATGTATAACACTTCAGCCTGAAGCTAAATTAGCTTGGGAGTTAACTGCCTCCTGCCCTGCTTGGAGCACGAGGCAAGCTGTGCCACCACAGGAAAAGGAATCGTATATTACATGGGTTTTGACCAAGTTATTAAACTCCATACCTTGGAGAGACAGAACCTCATCTTATAAAAGTCTAAGTCAATAAAGGCACTGGGATCCTCCAACAGCGAAAATAGCAGAAGTGCACAAGAACAAACAAATATTACTTGATGTGGACAAAACCTGCATGATATTAAATTGAACTATAGGAGGAAATGGCTGTTTTCATAAACACAAATACACCCTCGCCAAGGTTGGTCATCTCCTGATTTACATGCTCAGCTCTGCAACCTCCAAATCCCCTTAACAGGTTGCCTTAGAAAAAAATGGCTCTGTTTAAAAATTACTTTCATCTGTCTCCTGCCCACAACATCCCTGTCCTACCCAGACAGGAGCACCATCTGTGGCTCTGGTGACAAACTGGCCCATTTGGAAGATGATGGAAACCTTTTTTTTTCCCCCTCTCCTGCCAATTTCCAGAAAAGACCCTTCGCTACCACACTTCATCTGGTCCTTACAAGCCCCTGCCTACTGCTTTGGGGGTGCCACCAATTGTGGATGCAAAGAGAGAATTTTGATGAAGAAGTGCCTGATTTGTAGATGGGGAAAAAAATTTCAACACATTTGCACCTGCTAATCAAGGTAGCTATCCATCTCATTTATGCCACTGCTCCAGCAAGCCTGACAGCACAAAATCAGAGGCTGTTTCTTCCAGCATTTGGCCCTGAGGGACCGATTCTCCAGCAGGTCTCTTCAGTGATGCCCACAGAATGTGCAAGTGAATCAGTTTTGTGCATACAAAGCAGGTAATTGTGCTCACAAATCAGGATTTGCATATGCTGCTGCAAAGAGACGCTCTTATCAACGCTCCCGGTGCTGGTAAGGGAGGCCAGAGAAGAAGCACTCCTGGATTGTACCCGGAGGTATCCCAGTGTGTGGTACAAGCAGTGGCACCGGCAATGCTCCCCACATCTGTCCAAAATATGGAGAGTGCAGACAGCAAGTCCCAAAAGACAACAAACCTTTGCTGTTCTCGCCTCAAGCAGCGCAGGCAGCACCTGCCAAGAGGATGGGGCGTTTTGGCTGAACCTCCCCAGCCGAGCAGCACGTCCTGCCCCCAGGAGGGACCTGCCTCATCCATGGCTGGGCATGGCCACTCTGTCACATCTGCAGGGAGGAGACCCCCAGCAGCATCCACTTGTTTCTGTATTTGCAGTCCTGTCAGACCAACCAGCCTGGCCGCTTCCAAGGCAGAAGGGACGAGGAAGACGACATTTGGCTCGTGTGCAGATGTCGGTGCTGCCTCCGAAACGCTCTGATGAGCTTTGCAACACAGGTTTGAAATTTGTCAGGGGGGCAGCAATCACTTAATTAAAGACTGAGTCACACGACAGAGACATGAGGGAAGGCAAATTAAGGTCAGGCAAGTAAAATGGATCTTGGCATTTCCTAGTGTTTCAGAGCTTCTGTTTTCGCTGGGGGTTATTCTTCCCACTGAAGGAGTACTTGGTGTCATGAGTCAGAACGTGGTACGGACAGATCCCGTCTAAAACTCCAACCCAAAAGAGGTGGTGGGAAAGGTGAGAGTTTCAGTCTCACCAGACAGAGCATTTGTGACCTGAAGCTCTCTGTCCAAACGTGGGACAGGAACCAGTGGCACTTCCACCAAGGATGGGTCCTACCCACAGAGGTCTGTCTACATCTTGGAGCAAGGAAGCTTTGGGACCACACTGGATCTCCAGATTGGATCCACACTGCCATGGAGAGTGGCTCCAAGGGTAAAGATGAAGTCAGATTAGCTATAAATGTGCTGGAAGACCTCAACCCTGGCTCTTCTGCTCTTCACAGGGGAGGCTTTCATCCTCTAGACAGGACAACCTTCTCATGGGTGCTCTGCCCAGCCCAAGAAGACAGAGGACAGGGGAAACCCCAGCACCCATCTCTTGGGATACTCAGAGAGAGGATAAAATCCCTGACCCGAAAAGGTTGAAATTCAGGCAGGATTTATGTCCCACAGTAAAACCACAGGGCTGCCTCTCTCATGGTGATAAAAATAAATCACCCTTAAAAATAGAATGACATCAATAAAAATGAATCTAAAAGCACACGCAGTGTATTACACGGTTACAGTCTGCCCCCAGTCTGCTGTGGAAACTTCTCACCAGTTAAAGGCTGGTCAACAGTGATGAACTTCTGTGGTGCCTGGGGCTACATCCTGGGGCAGGGTGTCAAACAGGTACTTCCAAAGGCCTAATTTTAAGTGGGGGGCTGCTCAGGTCTTGTGAAGTTTGGACCTCTTAAGGGAGCCTTAGATTTAGGCTATGAAGATCAGCAGCCCCATCAGCCAGTCCTGCTCGATCCATGCGGATCCAACTGGCACAGACAGGAGAAAGATTCTGTTTTAGCCATGTGAAAACTCCCAGACTGGAGAGAGGGGAAAGAAACCCATTGGCAGATTTCAGGTGAGGGACCTGAAGGCTGAGCTCAAGGCTGCTCTGCCCTCACCACGGGTAAGCAGGGGGGATGGGTACCAGGGCTGGGAGCCGCAGAGCAGCTGGCGAGCTTCAGATCCAGGACAGTGCCTGAGCAGAGCGATTCCCAGGCTAACGAGCATCGCTGCCTTCCCTGCAAACAGGATCTGACACATCCTGCTCAAGCGTGGGGCATCCAGCAAGAGCGACAAGCTGCTCTGGGAGCTGGGGACGCAGCGGGAGCAGCAGCTGGGCCGGCACGGGAGAACAGCCGCTCCTCACAGCAGAGGCCATGCAAGGATTAAACCAGCCCTGCTCAGTGCCAAGGAGGGCCTGGGGCTGGAGAGTGCAGCCACGGGGCTCTCCCAACAGGGGAGTCACAGTCTGGCTCCATACGGTCTCCCCGTGGTTGCTGCTGGAGGCAGAGTTTTTCTCTCCTCCCCTGAGCCAGGGGACAGCTGAATGCATCTCCCCCCTCCCGCTGAGGTGGCTGCGTCTTGCCAATGTCTGAAACAATCCTTCTGCTCTGTGACATCTGGATGAGAACAGCCTCCTCCTGCACGGTCTCCATCTGCTGGGGTGGCTGCTGTCCCCTCCCAGCCCTCCTTGGGACTGTAGGTGACGCCCAAGGCTGTCTACACAGGGAATTCTCCGGCGTCATCGTTCTGCTGCAGCCATGCCTGCCAGTGCCTCTGTGCAGACAAGCCTTGAGGAACAGGAATACTAAGAAGAGAACATTGTCTTGATCAGGAAAATGAGTTCATGAGACCAAGTTCCACGTTTGCATCTCAGCTGAGCAGGGAGGGATGAGAACAGGGTCGCCCCTGTCATTCCATGGGGCACTCATGACTCTGAAGGACTTCTAATTCTGTGTCTTAATGATGGTCTGTGGCAGTGAGAGGCTTAGGAAAAGCCTGCTCCACTGTGAGCCATCCTTCAGACCCCCTGGCAGAACCAGACACCAACATCCTTACCTGCAGCCACGAATCTCATACACAAACATGAAGTGAAGAAGCTCATTGCTAAGAGATGAGGGAAGCAGCTCACATGGAGAGTCAGGGCTAACCTGGGATGTCACCTCTGCAAGGAGACAGGGGTTTGGGTGCTCTTTAGATGCTGAAAAAGCCAGGAGCAACAGGGCCACTTTTCTCCACAGCACCAAGAAAGTATCCCACGAGACTGGTGACCCATCAGTGAGCAAGAGCAGTGCTGGCTGTTGCACAGGGCACAGCACACCCCACAGCAAAACAGCACAACTTTGAAACAGATAAACTCCACACGTCTGCAGCTGCCACACCAAAGAACTCGTAGATCCACCTTTTCAAATCCCCCTTTTGTGCCCATCTTCTTTACATTTTGCTGATGGGGGTCACCACTGTGTGACCCTGCTGGTACCTCTCAATCCTCTGTGCCTACCACCAGGCTAAAGCAGAGGTGAGCACAGAGGGCATTAAAACACCCAGAGACAAACCTTCTCCCTCGCATCTCCAAGCTTTCCAAGGTCTTCACTGTTCCCCAGCCTCCCTTACCTGTGTCTTGGTCACAGAGCTGCTCACAGGCATCAGTGGTCCTCTGTCCACAGAGGTCTCTCACCCAGGGGGACGTGGCATTGATCTGATAGTACAGGGACAGCTTGGCTGGATTAAGCCAGTCGGAGATGTCCAAGTAGCTCCCCTCACTCACAACGAAGCTGCTGCCTGGAGAGAGGGAAAAAAGTGTGTTAGGTGAGTGTAAAACCCCAAACATGCATTTTGGCCCAGTATCAGAACACTCTACAGCAGGTGCTGTGACATCAAGATCAGCAAATAATAATGAGTTCATCAACTCCTGGACCCGAAGAACTTCATTTGACCATTCCTCTCCAAAGGAATGTGCCACAGCTAATGGTCCACCAACTCCTCTGCCCAGATGTTTCCCTACCCTTACACTACTGGAATTTGATTCCCATGTCTCTGTAGAAATGTGGACTGATGTAATTATTCTGATCCATGAGCATCCAGCTCATGGAAACAGCGTCCACGAGGCACCTGGATGCTCAGGGCATAGATGGGCAGCAGCAGTGCAGGCTATTCCCACTTCTCTTCTTTAGCTGAAGGTGAGTGAATTGGCCTGACACACATCTTCTTGTACCAGGCACCCCCTCACCCTTTCTTTCCTGAGAGTTAAAAGTGAATTCTTGCCAAAAATCTTTTCTTACAAAATCTTACGCTTCTTTATTTTGCAAAATGTATTTTTCCCCACCAGCATCTGGGAATATGCATCATCTAATTAGCCAAATAGATTTTCAGTTCAGCCCAATCATTTCCTTATCTAACATCTGAGGCCCAGCATCGCTTGGGGGATTTTGCAGGCACAGAGGTCCTCATTAACTCTGATCTTCAATTACATTGATTATAAGACTGCCTCCATAGCAGTGTTGCACAGATCAGAGGGGAGCCAAAAAAACTCTGCCATTAAGTGGTGTTTTGCAAAACTTACCAGGGTAAAAGCCTCTAAAAACAGGGGAGAAGAAACCTGCAAGGAGGAGTGGGCAAGGGGAACTGCCAGATAGCCCAGGAACCCACAGACACTTTTCCACTACGTGTGAGGACTGGCAACAGCAGCAAAATTTGTGACCACTGTCTGAAGATTCAAATCCTTCTCAGTGATTACCCAAGGATAGCAAGTTTATAGATCCAGGGTCTACCTTCACGAAACTTTAGGGCTTAGGCCACTTAGTAAAGGACTGGGACAACATTTTTATAAACACCACGTAAGATCTTGGCTTTGTTGAAAGCCAAGAGATTAAAAGAGCAGGACAATAAGCCCACAGCAGTGACCACCCCACATGAACCTGCTTGAACACAAAATCTGAATCTCCTTTTGAAGAGACTCCCTGATGCTTCAGCAAGAAGGAGCCCTTCTCACCCTCATCCTGCACCACATTATCCATGCAAAGGATAAAACAAGCAAAGCCTCAAGTCAAGCATCTCAGCGAGTGACCTCATTTTCAGGCATCCCCAGATCTCAGCACCACACAAATCCGAGCCCTAATTTCACATGAATGCAAGTCTTCACCACTCATAGTGTTTATATACCATAAACATATTCACAGACACATCCCTGCACTCAAAGCCAATGGAGGCTGCCAAGCTACTGACTGTTCAAGCAAAGGAAAATTAGACATCCAGGATCCAGCTGCTCTGGAGACACTGCAAGGCAGGGGCTGCCCCGCCAAGGCTGCAGGATACATCTCAATCAGACAATGGCAGCAGTAAATCGCTGGGTAAACCCCCCAGCACCACTGGAAAGGAGCAAAACACCGAGCACAAAGAAGTATCTTAGAGCCACGTGGGTTTTTTATGTCTAATTATTCTTTTCCGTGAATTTTTAAAGATAGCTTTAAATGCCAATAATAGCAATTGCTGGTTTCTTTTACCAAAGAGAAGTGCAACACGAACCCTCTGGGAGTGTTTACTATTCACGTGTACGTGCCTGTGTAGTAGCCTGTCAATCTTGTTTTCGTCCTTATTTTTGCAGCTCTCTAATAAAGAGCGAGGCTTGGGAAGCACGGACGCCTTGTTTGGAGACTCAGCTACAGACAACTCCCTCTGCACCCAAAGACTGAAGAGCGAAACCACCAGCTCTTGATTAAATCCCTACTTAATGAACCCCACTTCCAGTTAGAACACAGCCAGCCTGCAAGGAACAGAAGCAAACCAGACATAAAGCAGTCACATCATTAGTATTCAGAAGGATGAAGGTGACTGGAGCTGGCAGAGCATCTTGGCCCAGGAGCTGCTACACGGAGGGCAGGGCCCCAAGGTCAGGTGGGTGATAGAGGAGTCACCTCCAGAGCTCCCCACCACAGAATCATTTAGGTTGGAAAAGACCTCTTTGTTCATCGAATCCAGTCATTCCTCCAAAAGTGCCAAGGCCACCACTAGACCATGTCCCCAGATGCCATATTCACACGGCTTTTAAATCCCTCCTGGGATGGTGACTCCACCACTGCCCTGGGCACCCTTTCTGGGAAGAAATTTTTCCCAGTATCCAACCCAAACCTCCCCTGGTGCAACTGGAGGCCATTTCCTCCCATCCTATTGCTTGTTGCTTGGGAGCAGAGCCTGACCCCCACCTGGCTACAACCTCTCTTTGGGCAGTTGAAGAGACCAAGAAGGTCCTCCCTGAGCCTCCTTTTCTCCAGGCTGAGCTCCCCCAGCTCCCTCAGCTGCTCCTCATCACACTTGTGCTCCAGACCCTTCACCAGCTCCGTTGCCCTTCTCTGGACACACCAGCCCCACACTGAGCTGCTCCAGGAGGAGGAAGCAAATTCATGGCCCTGCAGCTAAATTTTCACTTCCTTTGGAAAACCCAGCCTATTTGCTGATGGCAGTATAAAAAAACGCCAACAACTATCAATTCATGAAAGTGCTTCCTAAATCCACACCAAAATGTGACACCTGGCCAGGAGCAAATAACTTCTCTTTCAGCATGAGTTTGGTGTCCATGTAAACCCACAAATTTGGGAAGCTTGAAATTATTTACAAACTGATAAAGCTTTGCAACATTCTCTACATCGCAAGATCCTCCCAAATATAATGGAACTGTAACTTACACAAGGGAAGAGCTGGTATTTTGAAGATTAATTACTTATTTTGATTTTAATAAGTCTGATTGAGAAATAATCCTCACTATCGGTTTTCTGGTTTTTTGTTTTGTTTTGTTTTTTTTTTAAACAGAAATTAAAACGTTTGAATCCAAAATTCCTGAATTCAGGCTCAGTGTAAAATGGAGGGGGTTCTACCTCAGCCTAAAAAAACCCCCAAACCTAGGGAAATCAAAGGTTTTAATTAATTGTAAACACTTTCCTTCCTTCCTTTGCAGGAGGAGGGAGGGGACAACTTCCAGAAAGGAAACTTCTCCCATCTCTGAAGCTGAGTGTGTGGCAGCTCAGCTGGGTAAGGTTTTGAGACAGACACTCTAATCACCTTTGCTCCCACTGAAAACACAAACAAACAAACATCCCAATCTTGATCCCTTTATAGCTTGCCTAGGAAATAAATAACAGCAAAAGACATTCTACAAATATTTTGAAAGCTGAAATTCTGACTATTTCAAAGCCTTTCCACACATTTTTTCTCTTTATTTTCAAAGAATCCGTACAGAGAAAACAGTTTTCAAAAGTCACCATTGCACACAAATCAAAATCACCTCAGAAAGGGCAGGTTGAGTAACAAATCCTTTTAGAATCTACTGAGAACAAACATTTTCTAAGGGAGAGCTGTTTCAAAATCACCTTTAGCTTGCCAGGAACATCAGCAGGGTTCGTTTTCCCCAATACACAGTCTCTGGATGGAGGGAAACGATGGAGGAGGGAATGGGATGATGGGGAACTCGAGGGGCTCACACCTCTGAGGCAGTGGGTAGTAGACCCTGCTCCAAAGTACCCTCTGAAAACCTTTCTTGAGGACCTCAGACCCTACCAAACCACCCCCATGCCCAGTTTGAAGCACACCTACAGCCACTGCCTGCAGTTCCCGGAGCAGATTCCGGCACAGAAACCCTCTGAAGACATCCAGAGAGACCATCCACACTGCTGTCCTCTGCTGCCAACCTCGTCCCCCCCCCAGGTGTCCTCCTAGACACAAGTTTTGAGCTTCCCATTCACTTAAAAGCTTGATGAGATCCTCCTTAAACCAGAGACATTTAGGTCCCAGGGTAAAGCAACCATCGACCACACCAGGGAATACAGTAATAAAATGACAACTCTCCACCCACCACCACCTCCTTGATCCCAGAAATCCCACTGTAGGACATATCCACTAAGAACCATTGGCTTTATGAGCCAGTCTATGCCACAGAGCTGCGTTGCAGTGTATGGAGAACATCAGCACACAGCTACAACCCCCTCACAACTCCACGATGTCCACCAGCACCTCGGGGCATTGATTTGTTTGGGTTTCTCTATGCATGTGTTTTTCCCCCTCGCCCCCTTCCTTCTCCAGCACTGATCAAAGCTGGTCCAGTTAAGGCAGCATCAGAAGTTCCTGTCGCTCATGCTGGGGTCTCCTTCAAAGTTCAGGGGAACTGCTTAAGCCACGACAAAAGAGGCTTGAAGTTTCGACATTTCAAAAATCATTTTCCAGAACACAACAGGATGAAACAGCTCAGAAGAGACATCTAACAAGGGAAAAGAACAAAGCACCCAAAAGCAGCCAAAAGGGTTTGACTTCTCCTTTCTCTTTCTTTTCAAGGGAAAAGATCAAAACGTAATTTTTTTTGAAGAATGTCTATTTATTCCTCTCTCTGCTCTTTTTGTCATCTTTGGTCCATTCGCTGTTTCTTGGCCAACAAAACTCCTTTTCATCTAAAATTAGTATTGTGTTGGGAAGCTATGGGAGGTCATACTACAGGTTGCTATTAATGTATCCATCCTTATACTATCATACAATTCTAATCCTGTTACAGATATTTTTTAAACACTAGAGGAAGAATTATCACTCTTGCTTCATTCTACAGGTACAAAGAATAACCCTATTTGATTTCCTTAGAGACTCTTTTTTTTTTTTTAACTTGTGAAACATGAAAGAACATTGCCCAAAGAGACAACTCCTCCCCTATCTGCTCTTTCCCTTGATCAGCTCTCCCTCTCCTGTCCTGGTCCCAGGGAATGAAAACTTCTGCTTCTTAAATTTCTTTCAGAAAATGCAGAAGATCCAGATGGACTCTGGATGCCCAGGACACACCTGTACTGACCTAAGCAAAGAAATGGGGCTTGGGGTAGGATTGCACCCTTAGATTAACAGTGCTCAGCTTCACCATCCCTCTCCTGCTTAGCACAAACCCAGGACATTTTGGAATCATTTAAATTGTTTGAAGTCAAACCCTGAATTCTGTATTCTACTTTGAATCCAGGGATAGTAACACACCGGGTTAAAATGCAAGCCAACCCACTTCACCTTCTTTCTCAAACTGTTTCTCTCCTGACCAAGGCAAAATGCCTAAACAGAAAGCTATGACAGAACGTTTTCAATGTTTTTAAAACAGCACAAGCTTACACCAGACACACCTTTCATTCACTGTTCCCTCAGCTGAAGCACACACAGTTTATATCACAGAGTGTTTGACTCCAGGATGTACTTTCAGCACATGAACCATGGCCATGGGCTCTCACACAAACTCACCAAAGGCCAAATCCAGAGACCCCAATCCCCTCAAAACACCATCAGTCCTGCCAGAGCTTCTTCACTCTGGCAAAGCAGAAATCAATTAAGTCAAACAAATCTGTGTGTAATTACAGCTCAGACTAGAAGCATCTTTCCTGTGGGAGGAGCAGGGGCACATTTTAAGCATCAAGTTGCACTTTCTTGATAAATCTGACAGACTCTCTTTCTTTGGGTTTTCTTGGCAGTCAGTCTTGATTTTGCCCGGGCTGAGTTTCTGACAAGCAACACATGTATTTAAGTTTATGGAGCAGGTGATGGTTCAGCCAACTCTTCCCAAACCCAAGCGAGATGGCATCTGCCCATCCTGCATTGTGGTGAAGCTCATGCTGCAAAGACATCTCCCATGACAGTATTACACAGTGTAATTGTGGAGGTGTTGGTAACAGCACATCTCTGCCCTCAGCAGGCATCTGGGCCAGCAATGGCTCAGACAGAAATTACACTCCTAAAGAAAAGCTTCTCCTTAATGCTCTGTATCTCCCAACTCCCACGCTGCAGCCTGGGGCTCTTCTGCAGTGATGCTCTCCAGATATTGGATAAGGGTTCAGGGAAAATCAGCCTAAATCTAATCACATCACAAAGTAGAGAGGAGCTATGATAAGCTTTAAGAGACAAAGTGTGTGTGAATTGAGATTTTCCAGCCAGCACCAAGACCAAACATTCTCCCAGGACAGCAGAAAACACAATCAAGAGGCAGCACATGCAAAGTTAATATCCATGAGACCAAGGTGAGCTACCACCCACTCACTGAGAGGCTGCACATCAGCAATGTTACTTCTTGGGAGAGCAACTCAGAGAAGTAGCATGTTCCTACCTACAGAGCCTCCAAAAATCCTCACTGAGTTGCTGCACCACTGATGCCACAGGTAACCCATGAATTCTTGTTCAAAAGCCAGCATGGCCTAAGCTTCCAGGGATGGAGCCACCACCATGCTGCAATAATATCCTGAGTTGGAAGAGACCTACAAGGATTATCTATTCCAACTCCTGGCCCTGCACAGGACACCCCAACAATCCCACCCTGTCCCTCAGAGCGTTGTCCAAACCCTCCTGGAGCTCTGGCAGCCTTGGGGCCGTGCCCACTGCCCTGGGGAGCCTGGTCAGTGCCCAACGACCCTCTGGGGGAAGAACCTTTTCCTAATATCCAGCCTAAACCTCCCCTGACACAGCTCCAGCCTTTTCCTCAGGTCCTGTCAGCGGTCACAGAGAGCAGAGATCAGTGCCTGCCCCTCTGCTGCCTCTCTAGAGGAAGCTGTATGAATGTTTGCATCTTTCCATCCATGGAATAGAGCAGGACACTGTTCCTTACTGCAGTCTTCCCTCACCATCCTTCCCAAAGCAGAGGGTAAATGGTGTTGGTAAAGCTCACCAGGCACCAGGAGATGCCCCCTCCCCAGGGATGGGCACATCGTGCCTCTCTCAGGATGCAACAGCTCCCAGCTCTGAACAAGCTGCTGCTGAAACCATCCAAATTCCAACACCAGCTCTGCTCTGATGAATCCTGCAAAGGAGAAAGGCAGAAGCATTTAGCTTCCCTTGTGAACTGAGCTGCCCCGGGAGCTGGGAATGCCTGTGGCAGGCACAGGGCTGGGGGAGCTGGGCAGCACAGGCAGGAGCCGAGCGCAGGTTCACAAGGCTGTCGGAGCCACGATAAAAACATGATGTACTTCAGCCTCCAGGATCTTATTAGTTCTTCATGCAAAGAGCGTTCACGCCGTAAAACCGTCTTGGAATCCCTTTGATCCACGCTGATACAGTTCATAAATTGATGTTAATATTTAGAGTTCATGTCTGGTAACGCTGCAGCCATTTGCTCACATTTTCTTGCCAGGCGAGCAGGCGCAGGAGAGGGAGTGAGCTGTAACACTGGCACTGAGGTGACCCTGTGATTAAGAGCTGATGAAATAAAATGCAATTTGTAAAGCTGCTCCCAAACACAGCCGCCTTACCCAAAACACACAGGGTCTGTGGCAAGCCAGACGTGGCACTGAGTCTGCAACAGGGAAGCGCTGCTTCTGTCAAAGCTGTGATCCCAGTCTCTGTACAGCAAAGAGGCACCTCTGCAGCAGAACAACTCCCAGGGGAGAAAACAGCACAAGAAAAAACTTATTTTAAGCCAGTCAATTCCCTCTGCTGATTTCAGAGGGGACTGGTGGGGCTGGGAACAGCTGGAGAACATAGGGGACCCAAATGGCAGAAACCCTCTGAAAGCTTGGAGAGATCAGAGAACCACAGAATGGTTTGGGTTGGAAGGGACCTTAAAGATTATCTTGTTCCACCTCCTGCCTTGGGAGGGACACCTTCCTCTATTCCAGGTTGCTCCAAGCCCTGTCCAACCTGGCCTTAGACACTTCCAGGGATGGGGCAGCCACAGTTTCTCTGAGCAACCTGTGCCACTTACTCAGAGCCCCATCCAGCCTGGCCTGAGGTACCTTTGAGATCAGACCTCGTTCTCCATCCTTCTGGCACAAACCTGGAGTGCTTCACATGTAAATCAGAGAGTGTCTTCAGCTTCTCCTTGTCCAACAGGATGGAGACAAAGCCAGTCCCCCACCTCCTGCAGCTCACTTCTCTGTGCTTTATGTGCTGAGTGCAAGCACCTGAGGACACAAGCTAATGCCTGGTCACCTCTGAGGACTGCAAAAGATTGAGCAGGAGACGTCAAAAGCAAACAATTTAAAGCAACGCATTTAATTAAAACCAAAATGAGAAGTTGTTGCGAGTCCAACAATTGCAGTCTGCAGAGCTCTGACAATCTTCAGGGAAAATTAACACAGGCTGCTAATAGCAGCATCCAATTCACCCGTGTCTTGGAGGAAACATTCATGGAGGAAGGTAGGAAATAATCTTCAGATGAAACAATTACTGATGAGCTGCATGGTAAGGACACGATGGCATCGTTCGGGGGGCAGACGCAGATGCATGAAGATTCAAAGAATAAAAAAAAACAAACCTTCCTCCATCTCTGCCATCTTGTCAGATGCTCCAACCCAAAACATGGTCTCAAATGGAAATTCCACTTCCCGCTGTTCTCCGGGCTTTGCAGGGTGGGGACTGGATTTGCTGTCCTCCCTCTGTCGCTCACGGGGCAGTGTCCACCCTGGGAGAGTTCATCCAGACTTGCAGCAGTGATGGAGCCATATCAGAGCAGTTCAGAGTTCAGCCAAGAGCAGAGCCACAGCAGAGGCAGCACCTGCCCATGCCAAGCTCCGAGCCCACAGTGGGGACAGTGTCTGCTCATGCCAAGCTCCAAGTCCGTGGCAGGGACTGTGCCTGCCCACACCAAGCTCCAATCCCACAGTGAGGACTGTGCCTGCCCACACCAGGCTCCACACACCCAGCCTGCAGCTCAGCAAGGTGCAGAAAGATTACCACATCCCTCCTGGCATTTGCCTCAGAAGAGGAGGGAAGGAGCTTGTAAACGCCCCAAAATGTCTTTGAAGCGACACAAACCTGCTTTATGCCCTTTGCTTTATTTCCACTTATAAAACAAAGCCCTACCAGCCCCTTGCTAAACACAGCTCTTGCTTCCTTCCAGTGTACCACTGGAGGATCTTACCTACCTCTCCCACTAAAGTATCCAGATACAAACATCCACCCACGCCATATATAACCTCTCACAGGCCGTAAAAAGGGGAAGCTTTAATTGATACTATATTTCACACTGTTGTGCAGCAAGGACGTACTCCAGGCTGAGCCCTCCAGGGTATCTTTTTCCAGCCCCGACTTCCCTGCAAGCTGCTCCCACTGCTCCATCTCTACTTTTTGAATGATTACTTACAAGAAAAAAAAAACAAACAACCAAACAAAAAACAACTATTGAACGTACAGCTGAGTGGCTCACATTTTCATAACAGTTTTATTACTCAGATGGAGGGGCTCTCATTCCTTTCTTCCCCCCCTTGACTCTGCTAAAGGGTCCTTTAAATAATGCCTTGCATTTCCATATCCTCATAAAAGCTACTATGGTTCTTTCCATAAATCTGCACCACCTCTGAAATCAGAGCGATGCCTTCTGCTCAGCACGGGCAGAGGCTGTCCCGAAACACAAAGCCCCGGAGCAGCAGAAGGGAGGAGAGGATGCTCCAACTGCTCCATCTGAAGAGAGGATTTAGAGGCACCAACTCATTTCTGGGAGGCAGGAGGTCCCAGCTCTCCCTGCGAGCCACAGCAGCTCCTGCCAGGCTCCACTGGCCCCATGAAGCGAAGGCAGAGCAGCTGTGCAAACCAGGCAATAACTGCTCAGCGGGGAGCGAGGCAGGGGGACCCCATCAAATGAACAAAAGGAAGAAAACAAACCGAGAGAGAAATAAGGGCAATAGAGACAGGCTGGTTATTAGCACTGCTGCTTGGAATATATCCTCCCAGCTTGGCTGCCAGTTGGCTTCTGGTCCCAGTCCTTCCCCTCTCCTTTCCCACAGTGCCACTCCAGCAGGCTCAGGAGCTGCTTCCTCTGATGCTGTTGCTCGCTGCAGCAGGGAACGCTGCTCTTCTCCAAGGCTGGAGACATTTGGGGGGGCTGCTCCCCCCTCTCCTTTTCCCAGCTTGGCTCTGGCTGCTGGCACTCCGGAGCTGGCTGGCATCTATTTAAAGTTTCCTTCAAAGCTGAGTTCTCATCGTCTAGGAGAGGGATTTCTTTCAGCCTCTGTCTTTGTTTGGCTTCTCCTGCAGAGGTGCCGGTAGCGGCTCTGCTTTCACATTTTTCTTGGCTCCTGGCATCTATTGAAATCCTGCATTTCAAAAAGGAATGAGAGGGCACCGCTCCCTCGCACAGGAACATCTCCTGTGAATGCACCATTCCTGCCTTCTCGCAGAGCCTGCCTTATCATCATGTAAAACACAAAAGGGAACAGCTTCAGGAACCAGGCGATTTAAGCGCACGGCATCACTTACGAGACATGGTGCCACCATCAGGTGCCACGTGAGAGGCTGTTTCAAGACTGATCAAAGCTCCCAGACTCTGCCAGGCCAAACACATCGGCTCTGTTGCCACCCCGGTGCCATGGGGATGCCCAAGCCAAGTCCCTTTTTCAGCCAGTAAAAAGCAGGTTTAACCCCCGCAGGAGATCGCCAGGGAGGAGCAGGTTCCCTGTTCTCCACCAGACTCCAGGTGCTGAGCCTTGGCAAACACAGCCAGCCACGCTTTTTCCTGGGTATCATTAAAATTTCCCAACCCAGCTCAGTTCTGCGATGCCTTTAAATGCTTTGTAATATTTTGCTGCCAGTTAGATGCCACCTTGGGATTTGTTGTTATTCAGAAAGAAGGGACAACTTTAAGAGCTTTTCTCTTCCCAGGCAAGGAACTGCCATCGCATAAAATGATGAGATTTCAGGAAAAGTGATAGCCACTGCAAAATGTCTTGGCTGCTTCTCTGTGAAGAATTTGACTGTTTCTCATAAAAAATATTAAAAAAGTTTTCACAGTTTGTAATTATATTTTACAGTTTCATTACAAAGCTCATTTTAATTCTTCTCCAAACTGTTGTTACCAGTCCTCTTGCCACTTTCTCTTCAGAAAAGTCATTAAGTCGGGACTGGAGATCATCCCATTTCCCCCAGTTTCAAGGATATTAATCTGTTTTATTGGTATTTCATTGTCATTTTCATTTGAGTGTTCTCTGCATTTGCATAATTTGCATTGTCACCCCTTTCCTGGTGACAGGCACAGGCTCAGCTTTTCACTTTCATTCTATGCAGTCTCACTGCATTTTGTTTATTTTCTTTTTTGAGGACACTCTGTCTTCCCTGGGCCAGAACCCCAGGCTAGGACCAGGATGCCGTCTCCATCACTGCCTTCCTGACCAACCTCCAGCAAGTAACAAAACCAGTTGTGAACTCCCAGTCCAAGTGCTGAACTGGCCAGTGCCCATCCCAAAGGGACACAGGTTTGCACTGGAGCCACCTTATTCACCAAGTGCAAGAGTTTCTGTTCTCCAGCTACTCAGAATAACCATCTGTGAAGACTTCAGAATATCCACGTGCAGCCTGGACAATCCTGAAAGCCTTTTAGAAACAGGTCAAGGTGTAGACAAGTCTCTTTTTTCAAATCATAAAACCACAGAATCACAGAATGGTTTGGGTTGGAAGGGACCTTAAAGATCATCTTACTCCAACCCCCTGCCATGGGCAGGGACACCTTCCACTAGACCAGGCTGCTCAGAGCTCCATCCAACCTGGTCTTGGACACTTCCAAGAAGAGACATTCTTAGTACAGTTGATCCCACCTCAAACACACTAGTGACTCCCACTCTGCCACGAGGTGATGGTTTCAGCCCCTCTCCAGCACTCCCTGCAGCTGTCACCCCTTTGCATCTCTTTAACCATCTCCCTCTCCCCAAAACATTAATCCCCCAAGAGCTGCCCCTCCCTCCAGCTCCCAAAGTGGGGGGTTTCCTAGGGCTGCCCACGCCAGGACACCCCAGCAGCTGCTGATGCACTGGCTCCATGTAGCACATTTCTGGCAGAGAGAAAGTGCCCCTTCCACATGCCCCAAGCAAGGAGACGAGTGCAGGAATTGGAACTGACTGAATAATGGGTCCTGTCTGCTGGAAGAAAATGAAATTTGCCCTCATGTTACTGAAAACTTGCACTCGGTGCTCACTGCACATTATAAAGAAAAGGTCAGTGAAACACAACAAATGCAAGGAGCCCAGTTGGAGAAAGCAATAAATAGTGACAGCAGCACTCGTCTAATTTTTCAAAGCGTCTCTGCTTTTGCTCAAACCCCAGCGATTCCCCTCCCTGCTGCTGCAAGGGCTGGGATGAGCAGCTCTGCTGCTGCAGGACAGGAGGATGCCTGTCTGTACAGGCTCCCAGGGCTGGAGCTCAGAGGAAAACAGGAATATCCGTCAGATACGATTAGCAGCAACAATAATAGTGATAATATTAATTGACACGATTAAGATTGTGGCCTCGGGCTCGCAGATGCGCTTTGCTCCCGTGCAGAGGGGGATCCCTGCAGTTGAAAACAGCTGGAGCGATTCCCAAAGAGAGGGATTCCCGTGTCCCAAAGGCATGTGGTGGGGGCAGAGTCCCAGGAGGGTCTTACCGTCGGCGATGAAGTGCTCGGGTACGTGCAGAGTCACCTTGACGGTCAGCGGGCAGGAGAGCTGCGAGCCGCAGACCACGGCCAGCACGCAGGAGCTGACCGCGATCAGGGTCAGCGCCGTCTTGTTGACAGGGCTCTTCATGGAACCTGCAAGGCAGAGACAGGGGTGGGTGGCCAAAAGGCAAAGATGTACCCAGGGCTCGCTCGGCCTCCCCCATTCCCAGCATGTATCCCCCTTCCCCAGCACGGGGAAGGCAGGCACTGAAAACAAGGATGTCAGCTCAGCAGCGGTGGAAGAGCTCCTGAGGTCCTGCACACCTCCCATCATTCCCATCACTCCTTCTCTGGCTGAGTTTTTAACACTCGTGTTGTTCCCCTCACTGAGCTACAGCGGAGGCTTCATTTTGCTAGAGGAGGGAGAAAACCTTCTCAGAGCCTTGTACAGACCCTCTCCCCAGGAACTTCCCCTCCCGAGAGCCACCCATCACCCCTGGTGAAGCCACCCATCACCCATGCTCCCCTGGTGAAGCCACCATCACTTCTCTTCAACCTTGGTTTATTCTGTGAATCTCGTCAAGCCACAAAAAATAACCAAGCCAAATTTGAGGGCTGTCTGGAACCAGGGGATCACTTGCTTTCCCTTAACACCAAGAGAAATTACACCTGTCAATGTTATATAGCACTAATGAGTGCTAATTATTTACACAAATATATAAATACTCAGTCATCACAGAGGGACTACATCACACAACACAGAGACCTCCAGAGCCAGCTGCTTCTGACAGGCAGGAGATATTACAAAACAAGTTTTATTTTATCAGGTGCAGAAGCTCACAGTGTGTCCCACAAAGCAGGGTACACGAGATGCCACCTGTCAAAGCAAGTACCCAGCCTTCCTGGTCCCCAACAGGCACCCTCACAGCACATGGATCACTCCCAGGCTGCCATCCTTCATCTCAAAGGCCACATGCCCGGCATCAGGACTAAGGGATGTACCATGAGCTGAGGGGATCCCATTATCTCATGATTTTGCTCAGACCAGCACACTCAGACACCTGGTTGGTGGCTTCTATTTTATTTGGAATTTTTTTGAAGCAATAGGTAAAAATAAGCCAAAAAGGACCTTGAGCATTCAGAGGTCATTAGAGGCCGCAGCAGATACAAACCCACTGGGAAAACCTTGTGGAAGAAATGCAGTGTTAGGATGGCTGAATCACCTACAGTTGGGTGGGACAGAACAACACCCAAATTCTGTAGGGAATGGGGTGAAGCCATCGGGAGACATCTGGCTTCCCCAGGAGGTTCAGGTGCTGTCACTGGATGCAGGCTGGGAATGCCTTTGTGTCCAAATGAGACACTCTCCACCAATGGAGATGACCAGGAAAAACCATCTCAGGCCACTGCTATCCCATCAACAGGTCTTCACTGCCTGAGAAGGGAGCAGCCCTGGAGCCTGCATCCTTGGGGCACCCCTGATCCCTCTGGACCCGAGGGCTGCCCTGCCACTGCTCCGACTGCACCACATCCCCCACAGCCACCTCATCCGACACCAGCGCCCTGCTTTCCTCAAAGCCAACAACAGGCACCTCACAGAGCAGCTGGTTCCCTTCTCTGGGGCTTGGGATGCTGACACAAAACCACCTGGTGAGAGTGTCCATGACAAGCAGAGGGCACGGCCCTGCGCTGAACCCAGTCAGTGGCTGCACAGGCCATTACAGTGAGGCTGAGACAACTGAGCTGCTGGCAGAGCTGACCACATCCCTGCTCAGGATTCAGGTGAGGACACTTATTTATTTTTGGAAACCAGTGCAGCCTCTGCCTGCTTGCTCCCCAGCCCTCACCATCTCATCAGCAAAGCAAGATTTGAAAATTGAACAGGAAATAGGACCACAAGTTAGCACTTGCACACCCTGTAATTTGACCAAAGCTGCTGCTGCAAATGCTGCTGCCCGGGCAGGGACCTCATGCTTAGCACAATGTGTGCTTTCCAGGCAGGGCAGTGAGCCTCAACAAAGCATCCCCTGCCACAGGATGGAGCCTGCCACAGGAGATGCTCCAGCCAGGATTTGCAGGACAGGAGAAGCAGCTGAAGAAGAAGCTCTTGTTTGACAAACAAGAGCATGCAAACTGATTATTTATGAAGCATCTTTTCCTTTCCTTATGCATGCATCATCTAAACAGCCTTCCCACCCCCATTTCACAGCTTTATCGCCAATCCCCTGTGCCCTTCACCTTGCAATCCCCTTTTTTCCTTCCTAATCTTTATTCATGTCATCAGCATAAGTTAGCACCTCCTTGGGAGGCAAACTCATCCTCTTGCTGGGCATACTGTGCCTGCCACAACCCCTGCTTGGCTGGAAGTTAAGACAGGAATGCAAAAGAAAAAAAAGAGGAAAAAAAAAAGAAGAAGAAAGAAAAGGTAAGGAAAAAAGCCTCCATTGGGATAAGTGGACACAATCAAATATACAATAGACCAGAGAACACTGGATTTCACCATTATAAATCACCTTTCAATCCAGGGTCTTAAAGTGCTTTGCAAACATTAAATCACAAATCCTTTATGAGTTAGATGAGTATTATCCCCTTCTCACAAAGAGCCTGAATCACAGGTATGATGGCAGCTTTCACCACCCTGCAGCCGCAGTGGAGCTGCAGGAATGAGGATCTCCCATTCCCATCAGTTCATGGGCTTCTTCTCTCCCCATGACTCAGAGGAGAGGAGCACAAGAGCTTGAAACAGCAAAAATCCCTTTATAGCTCCATGAGTTTGAGCCTGGCTGCCCAAGGAAAGGGATGGATGTTCCAAGTCTCCTGCAACTCCCTTCTCTGCTTCCTTGCCTCCTGTACTCACTCATTTCCATCAGACTGCTAATCACTGACCTCTAGAACTGCCTGACGTCGGTTTTGACCAACTGAACCAAAACAACGTGGCTTCTGCTTGAGCAGAAATTGCATTTCCAGCTCAGCTCTTTATTGCTTACGGCCAGTTCACTGCCAGGTTTGAAGGGAGACTGCTGGAAAAGCAGATCCTTCCCTCGTTCTCTGAACAGAGGGACAGGGCTCTTGTTTTCCATCCCATTCCCTGCTCTTCAGACCACTAAAGCTCCAGCAGAACCACTGCTGTGCTGCATTTAAACACCCATCTGGAGATAAACAGTTTCACTCCAGGCCTCTAAAACAATAAGCAATTGTATTCTCAGCAAGCCCCTGCTAACCAAACCCACCTCAGCAGGGTCACCAGGGCTTCACTCTGTTCCAGAGCTGAGACAAACTGATCCATTCCTTCCTCAGCTCAGGGAGGGGATCCAAATCCAGCTTGGTACCTCAAGCAGTCCCAAATAAACTCCAGTGCTGCAGATGAGCAGGCTTAACCCTGCTCTTTCCCTCCTCTCCTTGTCAACTCTGGGCTTTCAGGGAGGTGTTTGAAGAGCGGATTTGCAAACCCAGGTTACCAAACAAGCTGGTATCAATCTCCTTTACCAAAAGGAGGAAGCTGGGTGGGGAATATCCACCTTCATGGATGGCTGATGGGACTCAGGAGCCCTGAGGGCCACAGCACCCAATGCAAACCTTGATTTGAGTCTTTGAGGTACAAAAAGGCCAGGAGGAAGATGGTGACCAGGCACAGCTGAGACCAAACTCGCTCCCCAGATCCTCCTGTCCTAAAAAATTGCTTCATACATTAAGATGACCTCTCTGTATTTTTAATTAAAGGTGTTTCTGTTGTATTTTGAGTGGTGGCAAAAGAGTTAGTGGGTGCCCAAGGGCTGTTCTGGGGAGAAAGTGATGGCCTGTGGGGGCTTCCAGGAGTGGCAGACCTGTGTCCAAGAAGCAGAGCAGCAGGCAGGGCAGTGGGCAGGGCCCACAACCAGGATGAAGAATAAATTAATTCTTTTCAAATGGGGAGAACTAACCCCTCCCCACAGCATGCAAGAGCAAAGAGTGAGAAGCAGAAAAAAAAAAAAGTAAACCGTTCCACTTCAGGGCAGAATCATACCTGAGATGCTCCATGCTAGAGATCCAATGGCAGATTAATTCAACTGGAAAACAAGAGGAGTAGCCAGGACTACTAGTCAGAGGTGCTCCAGTCACCACCACCTTCCCCACCCAGGATTTTTTTCCTCTCCTTAAACCCCAGTGCAAATTAGCCTGAAGAAGATGTGGGTCCCTTTGCAGACAGCTCAGAAACCGCTTGCAAAGCACCACATTCCCCTAAAGACTTTGCACCTGCTGCAAGATGAAGATAAATTCAAAGCCACTGGTGTAAACACTCAGCAAACAGCCCCTCCAAAAGCATCGTGTCTCCTTTGAAATATCATTTCCTCGTGCAGTTAATTACTCGCTGCTTTGTACACTTTCCTTTGCTCACCTAAAGGACAAGGAGAGAAAAAAAAAACCAACAAAACTCTGAGCTCATTTCTTTTTAATATTGGCAGCGCTGCCTAAATTTAGGGAGGGGAAAAAAAAAAAAAAGGTGTGTTCAGAACACGTATGGATTTACGAGCAACACAAATATCCCGTGCTCTTGGTAATATGATGTTTCTAAATCAGGCTCATAAATACATGCTTGGGAGATTAGTCTATTAAAAAAAAAAATAAACTTTAATTACCCCGTCTTTATCAGCACACAGCCTGTGGTGTTAACCATATGTGGGTGTTAAACGCCAAGTGCTTTGCAATCTTCCCCGTCCCCCCCCAGAGATAGCAGCATCATATGGAATGTTTCGTGGCTACTCGGGATATGAAAATGTATTTCCACCAGCCGAGGAAGACGGGGATGGGGAATTAGAGAAGGAGAACAGCGAGTGCTGAACTGCTTAGCAACACACACACACACAGAGGCACCGGTGCCCGCCGTGCTGTGCCGCATGCAGAGCAGCCGGCATGGGGACAGCAGCATCCCAGGATCAGCGATCCCACCACAGCCCATCCCGCATCCCTACAATGCTCCCAGAGCACGCTGATGCTGCTGGCATGTCAGAGGAACTGGGCTCCTAATGATCCTCCGTTATGTTCCAGCAGAGGCTCATTAATGCGGTACAGCAGCGTTTCCAGGACACCCTCACACACAGAAACATCTCAAGGTGTTTTACAAGGGGGAGATCATGTCCAATCAAAGCAAACACCAATTAGGACGCAGCAGCAGTGTTGGCAGGTGGATCTGGCCACGGAGCACCCCTGCACAGGGAGCAGCACTGCCCATCTCCTCTACTGCCCCACACCCTCCCCTCCCATGGCAGGATGGTCCCTCTTTCTCCAGCACACCAGGCACATGGGATGGGATGCGATGGGATGGGATGCGATGGGATGGGATGGGAGACCATCCTTCCAGCCAAATCATGACCCCACCAAGCCTTCATGGACCACTCAGCCCCAGAACCACTTCTCTGAGAAGGGGATGGATGTGGATTCAATGAACACCCCAGGCAGCATCTGAGCAGTGAGAGCATGAGCAGGTGTTTCATCACACACCCTCAACTCAAGGCTCGGCCTGAGACTCTTCTTGAGGAATCCTCTCCATCGCTGTCCTGGACAAATCCCAAAGAAGGTGTGCACAGCTACAGCCCAGATCTGTGTCAGGGCTTGGGCACGGGGCAGTCTCCAACCTCATCCCATTGTCAACAGGTCAGGGATCAGCCCCTATTCTGAGGGAGACCCCCAGGGAGACTCCTCTCACCTCCAAGGAGGCAGAGAGGGTGCACACAGGAGGGGGTGGAGGGAAGTGAGGAGCAAAGACAGCCACGTTGTGCAGCAGAAGGGTGAGAGCAGACACTCCTGGATTTATGGAGGATTTGATCTTACTAAGCACATGCTGAATCAGATTAATACTATTAACATTTATGAATTATCCTCTAGCAATTAGCCAAGCCATCCTCCAGTACAGCACGGGGGGGCTGCAGAAAAGGCAACCCTGGGGTGGAGGTCAGGAACAGGAGGATGTCAGGGGGTGGTATGGTCACTGTGGGGAAGCTTGGGTTGGGCTGCTGGACCCTATGGAAAGGTCAAGAGCTCGTTGGCTGAGCTCCTGCGTGTTCTGTGAGTTCTCATGCTCCTCCAGCAGCCTGAGCCTCGGCTCTTAGGTGCTCCTGGAGTTATAATGCCTTATGTACTGAATAAATGTATATATTTCCTAATTATACAGTTATCCGTGGTGCTCCCCCTTTGCTCTAAAACATTGTGCCTGCAGCTGGCACAGAGGCACCAGCAGCAAATTTCAACCAGGAGGAGGAGCAAGAGGGAAAACAGAGGGGAAGGTAAAACCTTCAAGACTGGGCAAGAAATGAGCAGCTGAGGGGAGGGCAGAAATGGAGATGACCAGAGTGGCACAGGTTGAGATGCTGCTCTGCTGATCCACCAGCTCCATCACCACTGGGCTCAGCGTGGGCCCGTTCTCCTGCCCACATAGCTCAGACCTCCCTCAGCACAGCAAAGGGGGGAGAATTTGCTCAAACCCAATTTGCTCTCCCGGCGCTGTGACATTTTTTGCATTTCTCTGGGCATGGACAATTAAAATCAATGAAGTCAGTTTTGCTTTCATGTTCTCAGTGCTGAATCGGTCGAGATAAAATCACATTAAAGAACCAGTTACATATTTAAAGGCAGAGATTGCCTGCACTGGAATTTTCTTTCACAAAAATCAATGAAAACACTTCTCCTGGAATTAAGGCCTGATCTTTTTTTGTTTTACACTCCAAATGAGTCCCAATTTTACAATATAAAAGCACAAAGGCAAATCTGAGTGGAAGGTTTCATTTTAAGGAGGAAGGAAAGCAATTTTCAATACAGTGTAACAAAAATATTATTCCTACAGGAGAAAGGGAAAAAAAGTAATCATTATCTATGAAATAGTTCGTGTTGAGTCACAGCCCAGGGAGGATTGTGCTCAGAGAGCTAAGGGCTGGACAGACAGCTGAACTGATTTTGGAGACCTGGAGAGAGCAGTGATGGAGACCAGGATGCCAGGAAGGGCTCAGGATCTGGCAGATGTCCCAGGACCTGGCAGGAGATGTCCCAGGATCTTGTGGCAAGAGATGCCCAAGGACCCAGCACGCTGCCCATCCTCCCACTGTCACCCCGCAGGCAGAGCTGGGATGTGGGAATTGGGTTGGAATCTCAAAAAAAAAAAAAAATCTCAAACCAAACCACCTTTCTATTGTGTCCATTATTTTTTGGAATAGATGCAAACTGAACAACGGGAAAGGGAATAAAAATTTCTGCTCTGCAACATCTCCCCGGTGCTGGGGCACATCCCTCTGTGCCTCAGTTTCCCCCCTCCCAGCCAAGCATCATGGAAGTACGAGCATGACATCCACCACCCCCTGCTTCCCCTTCCCTGCTCCAGCCAAGGAGACAAATCCATCCTGCCACGGGCACGCTGAGCATCCGCAACAAGACACATCTTCATTCTCCATGAAGCAGTAACCCTCGCCCTCCTCCCGCCTGCATCCAGCACCGTGTTTATGTTCTGCTTCCTGGGAAACAAGAGACTCGTTACCATGCGGAGGGCGACAGCAGAGCGATTAGTGAAATTTGTTACCCACATGCTCTGAACAAAATTAAATTAAAAGTGCTGCTTTGCTGTCAAGATAAGGGCCAAGCCGGAGAGATAATTTTTCACTCTCAAACACTCAATTACTCGCCGAGGCTGTATCAGATACAATCGGAAAATAAATAAATAAATGGGAAGACCCACACTGCCTCCAGGAACAGATGTAAAAGCCTTTATCTCCAGCACAGTCCGGGGAAGTTAAAGAGCCTGCAGCCACCACAGCTCCACCACCACTTTACTTGCAGACCCTTCTGCTGCCCAGCTCCAGCTTCCCACTGCAGCCCCTCTCCCAACAGCTCAGTTCCCTGGGCATGGACAGGAGTGTGTGTGCACCCCCACACCTACAGCCACCGGGGATTTAAGGAGCAAAGAGGTGGCTGGAGCAACCCCAGCCAAGCCTCCCTGCACAGCCACAGTCTAGCAGGGATGAACAGAGGCTCAGGGAGGGTTTTATGTGTTGTTGCAGTAACTCATTGCTCTGCGGGCAAAACAAGCCATCATGCAAAAGCACCACGTTTGTTTGCTCGCTGGAAAAGCAGCATCCAAGACAGAGGGCTAAGAAGGGTTGGAAATGAGCAGCATTCCCCATCAGCACCACTGCCCTGGGCATCACAGTGGTGTGGGCAGAGCTGTGCTGCAGCCTGGCAGGATGGACCCCAGTGCTCTGAGGGGTAAAGACAAGACCTGTATCATGACAGTACCTCATTCCTGAGATTTGGGGATGTCCAGGTCCCCTCGAGGGTGCTCTTCCCTGGTCTGACAGGAGCAGTACGGCTCCACGTGCCACGAACCAGCTGGATGTGCACCAAACACCAGCACTGACCTGTCCATCTGTCCCTGCTTTGTGCACCCTTCCCAGGGAACTCTAATCTGTCTGTGCCATGCACTGACCACATGTGGAGGGGATGGGCACAGGGCTGCCAGAGAGGGAGAAGCTCCCCGGGCACAGACAGACAGCACCAGACTCATTCCTCCCTCATGCTCCCGCAAACAACCCAAACTGACATGTTTGCTTTATCGCCTTTTGTCTCCCATTCGATTCCCAACAGCCTCTCCCCTAGTCTGAAGGTGAGTCAAGCCCAGGGCCGACCTGGGGAACACTTCCCTGAGGAGCACAGCAGAGCTGGTGCACGTGCTGCCCACGGCGTTTGCTCAGCCCCAGCGAGGCCAGGGGCACTGGCAGAGCACAGAGAATGGTACCCAAATTTCATTCTGCACTCCATTTAGTTCCCCATGAAATAATAAGTGCCTGCTGCCTCTGGAGACGGGAGAGGATCAAAGCGAAGCTTCCTCATATGTAGCAGACTCCGAATACCTAATATTCCCTTATAAAAGGCCTTGTTTTAAACACCAAATACAGAGGCAGATCAAAGCTCAGCTTCTCATTTCTCTAACAGCCCTCAGAAGGCTCTGCCAGCCAGCCCGGCACACACACACGTGCACACCCGTGTGGTTGACACCAATCCAAGGTACATAATTGAACTCTGTTAATTTGTCAAAACCATCCCTGCGTGCTATGGGAACAGCCAGGTGCCTTGTTCATGGAGACCTCAGTTGAGGAGCACCCCAAAACCAAGTCCTCCCTTCCCTGGTGGGGAGCTCTCCTGGGATGGGAAGGTACCATCTGAACAACAGCTACCCATGAAAACTGGGTGAGTACTTCCCCCCTTCCTCTTTTAACAGGCTGCAATAGAGGTGATGCTGAGAGGAGTGAAGCAATTCCAGACCCCAGTGTGGGGGAGTGGGCTCAGGGTGGTCCAGCTCAGGTTGAAACAGATGCCAGAGCTTGCCTGAGGAGCAGCAGCCAGCTGAGGTCATACCATGAGACACCCCAGACAGGTGGACACTGTGCCAGGTGCCCTCCGGTACATCTCAACCATCACGTGAGCAACAGCATTGCTTTGAATCCCACGCTCCACTTTGTACCTGGGTTTCCAGCAACCCAGGGGTTTGCCAGCAGCTGCAGAGACCCCTGGCAGGTCCCAGGGGCTGGGATACAGGGGCTCCCAGCAGGGCCGAGGGGCTCAGACAACATCTAGGCTGCAGGAGAGGGCACAGAGTCTCTGGATCTCCCAGACAAATTGGCTTGGGATGGCTCAGCCCCTTGCAGGGTCTCCATATGATGCCATCACTTTCTCTGCCTCAGTTACCCCCAACCCAGGGAGCTGCACAGCATCTGCTGCACGTTTCTGTGTTACAGAGCAGCTGCTCTGTGGCCTGAGAAAGCAGAGGGAGGTGGGGAAAACTCACTTTTGCCTCCCCTCCAGCAAGGAGGGCTCATTAGATTCACTGAGTCCTTAACGAGCTGGACACAGACCCTGGTACGGCCTTGGAGTTACAATGCTGCTTCTTCCCCTCATCTTTCTCTATCTGACCAGCCATTGGGCTGCCTGTCACCAGGGGAGCTTGGGACTGCACACTCAGACCTGGAGATGAATATATTTTGCTGGGCAGGAGGCAAACACCGCCCCGGGGCAAGGGGGACGGAGCAGGAGTGACGCACAAGCGAGGTTTGTGTACAGGGCTCTGCCTCAGGCACAGGGCTCTGCCTCCTTGGTTTAGGGTGACTTTTGCTACTATGTTTTTCTCTCAAACTCAGAGGGTGACCTGACTGAACACATCCCACCCTGCTCCAGAGAGAGGAACTAAGTATCAAAGCTTTGATATCGGCTGTGATGGACAGCGGGGGGTGTGGAGTCACATCTTTACAACACTGGCAGGTTCTCCCTCACAAGACTTCAATGCTGGTGAAATGTGCAATGACAGGCAGCCCAGGAGACAAGAGCCATCTGTGTACCACAGTCAGCATGCAAAGAGGTTCCCGTGTTTCCAGATTCTCCCATGGGGGTGGGAAAGGGGAGAGCCAGCCCCCATGAAAAGCAGAGCCTTGGAGTGCACAAACATGTTGCAATCAGGTTGCAATAAAATCTGATTTCTGGAAAACCTCAAGGAGTCAGTACTGAGGGTCAGCAGGAAGGAGCATCCCTGGACCCAGCTGAGGGTCCCTCCAGCCTCTGAGCACAGAGCTTCTCTCAGGACTTGCTTCACTTGGAAAAACAGTCCAAATTCCAGCTCCCTTAAGAGTACATGTCAGCCCTGTTGTCAGCACTGCCATTAGAGCAGGGCTCATACTGATCCCTCAAAAATAAGCAGAGGGTGCAGAGCTGGCATGGGCACAGGCAGGGGCCATGGCAAAGAGAAGAGATGTCTCACTGAAGATGGGTATGAACAGAGCACTTCTAGGCATGACCCAGCTCCCCAGGGACACTGCTGATCTGCATTGCCCCTCCAGCTCAAATCCCAGAGATGGGGCTGAGCCCAACAGCAGACAAAAGACCAAGGCTCCACAGAAAGGTGTCCTCTGCGTTATTTCTTACACTCTCCTCCCCTATAATGTCTCTGGACTTCCCAAAGACAAGGGAACATAAGTGTAAGGGCACCCCACAGACTTAGAAGCTGGGAGGATGAGTGGTGCAGTGTGCTGGGAGCACAGAAGGTGATGCCTCAGCCATCCCTGACTCCATACCTGGTCTGATCAGACTTACTTCTCCATGTATTCCACCACTGAAAACCAGGTGTCAACGGGTCTGCTGGTCCTGAGCTAACAGAACAGGCTCTCCCTTGCTCATACTGACCTGTAGGAATGTCCCTTCAATAAACCTTGCCAAGGCACTAGAGAACCTGCTGTCCTCTTTCTCCAGGAGACACACAACCACTTAACCACCCAGCTTCAACCAAGCTCAAATACAACCAAACCTATGCACCACCTGAGTGGCAACTCCCCTCCCATGGTCTGGGATCAATGCCTTGACAGTACCAGTAATTAGGCTCAATCCTGCAAAACTTCATCTGAGGAGAGAAACCCCAAGGAATCTCTCTCCTTGGACCTGATAACTATCTGACAGCACCTGCAACGACACGCAAGCACAGCAAAATCAATATGGGAACATCATTGTAAGAATTAACTGTATCTGACGACGCATCCTTCTCTATTAGAGTTACGATCCCGTCCAATTATGGATCTTGGCTGAACTTGTAATTATGAGTTTGGTACTAGGACTTCCCACTGCGCTATTGCTTTCCTTCCATGAGGGAGAGAGGAGTCAATGAAAAGATAATAGAAAATTCTTTTCAAGGACGCAGTGATGGCAAAATTTAGCTAGACAGGAGGGGTAGTACAATGGGGACTTTATGCAAGACAATTCCCTCCGTTAGCCACCAGTGAACACGAACAAACCAGGTTCTCACAGCACTGCTCAAACGCTAACGCAGATCTAACATCCAGCTCCGTGCAACGGCGCGAGGCAGCTCTGCCTCCTGAATTCCCTTCAAACCCAGCCATCAAAGCTGCCCAGGTGAACAACAGCTTATTCACAGGAAAAGAAAGGAATTCTTCCCATTCATCTATCCTATTCATTTATATTTGCCCTACCAGGAAGCTTAAACAAACAACCCAAACCCAACACATACGTCGATAAGGATATCTTTGTACCTGGCATCAAGTACGAGTGCTTTTCAAGAGGCTGGCAGAGCACTTGACCTGGGGGAATGGCGTCAAGGCAGCCCTGCAAAAACTTATCTGCTTTTCATTAAAACACAATTTTCCACACCTTCCTCGCACAACATCACCCCTTTCTCTAGTGGAAGCTGAAAAAAACCCAAACTTTAGTGACTTTTCCAAAGTACTCGAGGGCTTTCACATCCAGCCAAGTATTGCAGAATAACTCCTTGAAAAACACTACTCCAGCACTCAGGAAATTTACCCCCTGTCCCTGTTTTGGGACAGTTTCTTTTGTCCCTGTTTGCAATACAATAATTTCTTCCTTCTCTCACACAGCCACAAAGATGATTAGAGGGATGGAGCACCTCTCCTCTGAGGAAAGAGAGTTGGGGCTGTTTAGCCTGGAAAAGAGAAGGATTTGGGAGACCTTATTCTAGCTTTCTGGTTCCTGAAGGGAGCCTACAAGAGAGCTGGAGGGGGACTTTGGACAAGGCTATATAGTGACAGGACGGGGGGAAGAGCTTCACACTGACAGGGTTAGACTGGATATTGGGAAGAAACTCTTCCCTGTGAGGTTAATGAGACACTGCCACAGGCTGCCCAGAGAAGATGTGGTGCCCCATCCCTGGGAGCATCCTAGCCCAGGTTGGCTGGGGCTCTAAGTAACCTGGTCTAGTGGAAGTGTCCCTGCACATGGCAGGGAGCTGGAACAAGAAGGTCTTTAAGGTCCCTTCCAACCCAAACCAGTCTGTGATTCTGATTCTATGATTTTCCCCTGAATGCAGCTGTGTTCATACTGCAACAGGTAACTTTAAAACTCACGACTCCTCTCCCTGCTTTTCATCAAAAGCTCATTTTAAACTCAGCGATAATTTCTCATGGTTCTAAAACACACGGAAAAGAGAGAAAAAAGAAAAACAACAAACCTATAAAATTGAAGGCCCAGCCTTTCAGCAGGAACAAATGCAGTGCACCCCTGTGCGCGCGCGTGTTCATTCCCGTGTGCAACCACCGAGCTGATCAGAGGTGCTGAGGTAATTTCACATTCAAATAAACACATTGGGAGAGCATTTATGGGAATGGCTCATCATGGAAACAAATGGGGCCGCGTGTGCCGCGGTGGGTACCGGCATCTATCTGGCTGCTGCGCTGTGCCGAGGCCCGGCTTCACGCACAAAACAAATGGAGGGAGCAGGCCCACTGTGCGAGTTTTAAATTGCTTCCCAACGGAGTTATTTCCCGACTGTGATTTTTCAAACACAGCAGCAGCAGCAGCAGCTGCAAGGATCGTCCTCCCCTCTGCCAAACAGCTCGGGCCGAGAGTCCCGAACAAAAATGATCCAACGTGGTGTGACCGCAGGAAACACGGGCACTAATTTCAAACTGCAGATGATATTTCAGTTTCTCAGCTTCTCTAACGCACAAAAGAGCCTGAAGGGACTTTGGTCTACAAATCCCTGCCCCAACCCTCATTTTGAATTTGTTCCTTTTAATTGCCTTTGTGCCAAGAGGAAGGCCAGGAAACTTTCATCCAACGAATGCTTTGCATGGGAAATAAAGGGCAGAAAACGGGAGTTTGGAGCAAGGAATTGCCAAGGTGACCAGCCCTGACAGCTGCACTGGCGCCAGGATGATGACGGACACAATCGCTCCCTGCTGGTGCAGCTTTGGGGAAGTGCCAGGGCACGTGGAAGAAAACTGATATTAGAAACCATCAAAGAAACCCAGAACCTCAGCAACATCACCGGGAAACATGATTTATGGCTCCTGCACGGTGCTGCATCACACAGACAGCACATCTTGGGATGCCTTACCACCACAGACTGGTATGGCCGTCCTTTAGACTCAGGCAATGTCAGACACCATCACCCGTGGGAACAATCAAAGTGCTCCACCATTTTTTCCCCCATGTGCAATCACTGTGTCATTTTGTACCTTTGCTTCGTCTCCGGCTCCGATACTGCTCCGTGTAGAAGGTGAGCTGGGTTTCATCATCCGCCTCTGAGCCAGAGTTTCCTTTGGCACGTCCAAACCCGATCCCACCTGCAAGCAACAGAGAGGAAGAAATCAGCCCTGTCAGCTGGGATGCTCAGCAGCAGGAGAAGCTCCTTGGCAGAGATGCCAGATTTGGCCAGAATCCACTGCTCCTCACTAAGATGCTCTACTTGGGGTCACCAGAAGTGACCAGGGACTTTTGCCGCTCATGATTTCACTGGTTCCTAATTGCCCTCATCAAAAATCAAGACTCCATGATGCCAGTTTGCGATGTGAACGTAAGAAGATGCTTTCTACCCTCAAGAATGCAAAATACAAATGTATTTCAAGGTATTTACAAAGGAAAGCCCTGAGTGTAGCAGCTGCTCTCCTCAAGGACACAGTGAAGTACAGTGAATTTTAGGTGTTTGCTTCAAAGCAAACCCAGCAGGGACAAGCAGTACATGAGGAACGCAGCTCTTGAGGGGCACCCACGACCCCACTGCATGGCAAAGGTCCCACTTCTCTCTCTCATCACCTGCTTTGGCCCGTCTGCTCCCCCAGCTCACCATGACAACCAGCAGCACATGTTCCTGCAGTGGCCAGGACTGACAGGAGCAGGGCTGGCCCATGGTTTACCTGGCATCCTCCTCTCTGGGCTGGATATGGAGCAGGATGCAGGAGGAGCTCAGCTGGCTTCAGCCCCGGACACACCAAGGAGTGATGAATGCTTTAAAAGTGACGCAGACTTTAACTGGCAGAAGTCCTTCAATCCTTGCAGAGTTTAAAGCAAAGAGGCCTCTGGGGGTTGACAGTGGCCCTTTAAACTGCCATTAAAATATTTTACTGTTTTTAAAAAATCCTTTATTCTAGGCAGAAGCACCATTTCCCCATTTCTTGGCAGGAGAACAGAAAATGAGCGATGCCTTCTGCCCTCTGAAATCCTTAATCACTGCGATGAGAGGTGGCTGGCAGGAGCCAGCGGGACACTGGGAGCTCCACACGTGGCTCCTGCCCTGTCCATGCCCTCAGCTGGCCAAGAAGTGCCCTCAGAGGGGGTGAAGGGGTGTCTTAACAGAGGGGAGAACAGGAAGAGGCTCCTCCTGAAAGCAGCAGGAGGGGTCACTGCTTAAACACAGCAGTGTTTAATGCCTGGAAATGTGGGCTGCTGGGTTTATAGACTCACACCCCAAACCATAACCCACCATCAGCCCCTCCTCAGACACAAACAACACAGCAAACATCCAGTGCCATGACGCACCCACACCCAGGGTCTGGGGGTTTGAAAGGCACAGCGGAGTGGTAAAACCAATCAGGCTTATTCACATCAGCGAGAAAAATCTTAATTAATCTGGGCTTCTAACACAGGCCCTTGGGCAACCAGCCAGGACTGCAGCCCTACTGCACATCCCATTCTCTCTGAGAAGGGGCTGCCCTGGGCCCCTTTGCAGCCACAGTGTCCAGGGCTGGAAGACAGAGACCAGCTACAGGAGGGTTTTTTCCCCAGGAGCTCAGCACAGCCATCTCTGCCTGGGAAACGGACCTGGCTGCTGCCTGCGCAGGAAGGACATGGCACGTCCCTCTGCCACCTTCCCGTGCACCAGACCTGGCCCCTTTTGGACAGGCAGATGGCTGGGGTGGACAGAGCCAGCGATCCGGTGCTCTCTCTGCTCTCACACCCCGCCGAGGGGACCGGGCAGTGGCACAGGCAGCAGCTGCTCCACCGCCACCGGCCCAGCCCCCGCCGGCCGCTCCGCGTTTGTTTGCCGGCTGCGTCTCCGTGATGGATGGAGCTGACATGTTAAATTACTCAGGCTGGATGTCTTCAGAGAGCTGGTGACAGCGATATTGCATTTTCTGATTACCCAGCACTGCGCAGGATGTATAAATACAGGAGTCAGGAGACCCAGCGCAGGTCCCCAGCCCGGAGCGGAAACTCCTCTGACCCTACATGCAGTGGCAGAGGTCAGCCTGGAAACACGAGCCCAGGGCAGGGACACGGCTGCCAGGGATGTGCTTTTATTCCTTTGTGTTACCAAAGATGCCAGAACACATCTTGGTGGTGGTTTTAGGGGTCCTGGAACCCAGCTGAGGCAACCTGGAGGATGCAGGAACGCTAATCCTCAACCGATCCTGCTGTAAACTTGATTTCATGTTTAACTCGCCCCAAAATCTTGCTGAATGACCCCTGTGAGACATTCACAACTGGGGCAATGCCTACTGATCCAGCTCAACAACCAGCCTGTTGCAGCTTGCTGCCAAGACACGGGCCCAGGATAATCACATGATGGGGCTGAGGATGCTCACAGCAGAGAGCACCCTCGTGCAGGTGCCGATGGGGATGAATAAGGACAGCACCCAGTTAAAGCCAAGCAGCCCTGCCTGGTCAGCATTCCTCTTCCTTTGAAAACATGGAGAAAACCACCAAGTATCAGAAAAAAAATACCCTAATCACTGCAACCGATTACAAAGTGGAATAAGATGCTTAAAAGACAGAACAGGGAAACGGCAACTTTGCAGCACCGGGTACCCGTAATGCACCAGCAACTCTCTCCAGTGACTCCTCCAAGGAGTTACACCCCCTTTACACACAGTTCACTCCTGTTATTTAGACTGGAGAGAAAACGAAGCTCCCCTTCCTCACCCACACCCCTGCCTCATGCATGGCTCAGCCCCCAGGCAGCAAGGGGGCGAGGAGGGGGAGCTCAAAGAAGATGCTCTTGTTTTTAATCCTGTTTGCAGATTTACAAGCTCGTTAATCCGTTCAAATAGATCTCAGCTCAGCCAGGCACCCGGGCAGGGCGCTTGTTCTGAGTGCAACATTAATTTAGTGGGGAGCAAGGCGGGGCGCCAAGGCAAACACCTCGTTAGGGTGTAATTAAAGATGGTAGCTTTAATGCCGAGTGGGGACTACAGAAATAAAATTCAGGAATCAGAGGCTCCGTTATCCCCAAAGAATTCTGTTAGCTAAAAGCCACGTGTATGTTTTTTTTTAAAAGTGAGTTTTTGGCATTAATGAGGAAATAAAAAGCAAACCTGACATTTTTAATCCTTTCCCCAAAGCCTGTAGGTCACAGAGCATCTTAAGAAAATAACTATGGATACAAAACAAACCAAAATGGAGTTTAAATAACAAAATAAGTAACAGGAGCTATTTGGATAACTCCTGTCTGAGGCCAAATCGACCTCAACTACTTAATCTCTCAAAGCTGCATGTTAAAATGGAAGTGGGAGCTTGTTTTTGTCCCCAGTGGTGCCAACCTGGGTGACATCTTTATGCATCCCCCTGCCCTGCAACTACTGTCAACTGAAAAGGGAGTTTCTGCACCCCTTCCCTCCAGGAAAAGGGCCAAACTCTGCACATATCACAGAATTCAAGACCCACAACCTCCCTGCTCGACCGTGTGGGGTTCACTCCGCTCCACGCTCACTTGCCCCATGCAGCACAGTCTCCTGGGTGTTCAACAAGCTTCTCTGCTTCCAAACTTCCCAGTAAAAGCTGGATGAGGAGTGCCCTCCCCACCATGCCAGCTCGGTGGCGAGGTCCATGCACTGAGGGCTGGCAGAGCTGTGCAGAGCAATGCAATTAGCTAAGTGAGAATTTTCAGTTTAATTAATTTAACACTGAAAAGAGCACCAGCCAACTGAAAAACTAAACGTGGCCAGAGAAAGGTAAGTTAGATGCAGATTTAGGGACAAAAAAAAAATAAATAAATACACGAACATTCGTGTTTGAAACTTACCCAGTCAATGTAAAAAAAGGATAAAGAAGAGAAGCCCTTTAAAATTAAGTGCCCTGTGGCAGTGGTACATTCACACACACTGAGGAAGGCTCTTCCTCCTCATTTATTGTCCCTTTTCCTTCTGTCTATATCCAAAAAAACCCACCACTGTGGGTGGTGTAACAACAAGGTGATGGTCCCATGGCTTCTACTATGGAATGCTCCCAGACAACAGCCCTTGCACAGCTGTGAAGGGTTTTATTTTCACCAAGGACAACTCACAGATCTGGACATGATACTTTGACTCAGAGGAGGCAAAAGTTCCCGGCTAAAGCCTCAAAAAGCCTTTCCTGCAAAACATGATGGTGCACAGGCACCACGGGACAGATGGACAGAGTGAGGTCAGGCAGATGTGTCCTGGCAAAAGCAGGGACTAAGGATGAACTCAGATGAGTTTCAACTCTCCTTCCTCAGGGAACTTTGGGTCACTCAGGGCACAGCCAAAACCTCCAAACCACAAGAAGCTGCAGCCCCACTGTGCAGCACATCCTGATAAACAGCACATCCTGTTTGAGGAGAAGGATCATTATGGGTTATTTCTTCCCAAATCCAGGGTGCTTTTAAAGCCCTGCCCCAGGAGAGGGCACCAGACCCCCTCTCTGCACACACCAGCCACCCCAAGGCCACCCCCCAGCCCCACATGCCAACGTCCCACCCAGCCCCTGCGTCCGCACACACAGGGTGGTCCATTGGCCAAATCCCCACCCTCTGTCCCTGCCCTGCTGCCTCTCCCCATGTTTTCCAGGGCATCACTTCCCAGTTCTGGTGCAGCCAGGTTGGGATGTCTGGCTACCACCTGGCTACATTTTGGGAACTACAAACGCTCTCGGACTCAGCATCCTTCCCTCCAGCACTGCCAGCCCCCATGGAGATCTCCAACTTCCAGCCCACCCCTCCTGCCCCTCGGCTCTCACTATCCTCACTCTCCCTCTATTATTTATAACCTCTAAACACACTTCACTCAGTCGAAGTGTTTAGGGAGAGAGGTTGTATGAAAGAGGCATTAGACAAAATGAAGTTATATAGCACTGTAAACGGAGAAGGTGGTGTTGTTTTGGTTTGTTTTTTTTTTAAAGTCAATGCACTTGGAAAAATATCCCTTTTCCTAGAGCTGCTGGAAACACTCAGCACAGAACCAGATTTAATGATGAGCAATGGGCAGCAGTTTAAACACACTCAGTGCAGAGAAGTGAAGCAAAACAAAGTTGATCCCAGATTGGTTTTCCTTGTGCTGGCTGGGTTGGGTTGTTTGTTTTCTGTTTTGGATGGTTTATCCCATCGTCCTGATGGGAACCCTTTCAGCACTCGGAAACCCTTTCAGAGCCTTTCCATAAAGGAGGAAATCCTTCTGCTGTGCACGGTTCCTGAGGGGAGAGCGCTCCAGCTGTAGGGCTCTGATGAGGTTAAGCATTAATTAAATTAAACCACAAGAAATAATTACACACAGGCATCCGTCAGGCCGACTTGTCACTACCCAGGAACAAAGTTGGATGCAAGCTCCATCAGCGGAACTGTCATGCGGCCGTTAGGAGGAAATAAATGTATCCCAAATGGACAAATTCATTTAAGGGGAGGGAAAAAAAAAAGTCTCGTGAATTGCAATGGATTAATGAGGCAAAGGGTTTGTGTTTGCAGTTGGATGGAAAACGAAAACATCCTGATTTGTGGTATCATCCTTTAACCTGAGCGCTCGCTCGCACTCCAGCCGCTTGCCTTCCGGAAGGACAAGTAACCACAGGCTGTAAAACAAAACCTCTGGCTCAGGAGAGGCCAGGGAAAAGGCAGGAAAAGGCATGGATCAGCTCAGCAGCGGTGCCCGGCCACCACTTCCACAAGCAAAGAGAATTTGGGAAAAGAGGATGGATGGGATGGGGCTATAGGGAGCGAGAACTCCACTGGAGATGCTGGGACTGGCTGGCTTGTTGGGGCTGCTCACTGATTCCTGATGATTTGAGACCTTAAAATCTCTTCTCTAGGGTGTGCTGGTGAGGCATCCTGTAGGTGGGGACACTGGAAGTCAGGGTCCCCTCCTGAAGCCCATGGGATACATTATGTCTTGGGCTCCTCATGCCACACACACGTTGGGTACAAACAAATCTCCAACTCTCACATTGAAGAAACACCAGTACGAGGAGAAATGCAGAGTGACCAAGGGCGCTCTTGTCCTGTTATCCAGAGACTATTCCCGTGGCCACTAATAGGCAGAGGAATCCTGGGGAGGTGGGAAATGGGGTGAAGGGTGTCCCCAGAGACTGGGGACAAGCCAGGCTGGCTCGGGGCCACACTCTGCTCCCACACAGCCAGAGGCTCTGCATGCAGCTGGGCATTGTGTCTCCTCCTAAGACCAGCTGCAAGGATTAACTGACTTGTTCCATTAGTGACCAAAAAGCTTCTTACCTTCAGGCAGTTCAAAAGTGAAATAAACACACACACAAAAAAAGAAGCTGGAGCAGGGAATCAGGGAAATTTCCCCAGACAGTCTCTGTGGACCCCAAAAGCACCCACCCACACACACACTAAAATCCAGAGACACGTATTTGAATAACTACTAGAAAACAAACCAAATAATTTAAACCAGTTAAAGAGTCAGAACATTCTCTTCACAGTAAGTGAATAATTTATGGGCAGAGCTATAATAAAGAAAAGCCCTCTCCAGGCCTGTTTTGCAGGAAAATGTATCCAGAATAAAAGATCACATTTCAGACTCGTAAATAAATGAAAAAGAAAACCAACAGTAAACAGAAAGAAAAGTTTTTCCTTTCCAGCTCCCGGTGCTGCCACAAAGACCCTCAGTGCAGCGGGCAGGCCATGGCCAAGGGATCCCCCTGCCCATCACCCCTGTAGGGACCCTGACAACTCCCTTCTCCTCCACAGGTGGAAATGTGGACCCGATCCCTCCACAAAGCCTTTTGCACAGTACAGCCTTTAGATCCATGAATGCTGATCCTTTAGATTCATGAATGCTGCTCCCACCCTGTGTGGAGTCCAAAAACCCCTAGGCACTGGGAAAGCAGAAAGAAGAGAGGTCCCAGTGATGTCAGAGCCAAAATGAACTTCACCCCTTTGTGAAACAGAAACTTGCCAAGAAACTGTTTCACTCCCACCTCAGTGAGTCCAGGGACTCTGGACTTGCAGCAGACCTGGAAGAATCCATTGGAAGAGATACATGCAACAGGAGTCCCAAGCACCTCCGCCACACCACCCTGAGGTTGCTGCGTGGGGTTTGCCCCTCTTTACCCCCTCACAGAGGAGCTCTGGTGTCCCCACGCTCAGCAGGGAGGGTGGGGGAGCTCCCTCCTTCCTCCCCAGCCAAACTCCTCCAGACCTGGTCACTGGGGGAGCAGGTGGTGCCCACGACATCCTACCTCGGGGGCGGCTCCGGCGTTTCCGTCTCCCCACGGACGTGCTGCGCAGCGCGGGCTGGAGCTGCCCGATCTCGATGGGCGTGTTGGTGCGGAAGCTCTCCTTGAACTTCTGCATCAGGGATTCCACCGTCTCCTGCGTCACCTCGGGAGCTGCAACACCAGCAAAGGGACTGTGGTTAGAAGAGGACAGGGCCACCACGTCCCCCCGCCTGTACAAGTCCTTCCTCACAGAGGACAGCGCGAGCCGACGCCAACTCCTGAGGCAGGAGCCCTGTTAAGACCCTCCAATATCACCCACAGAGACCCATCCAGAACTTTCCAAGTCCTACCAAAGCCACAGAAATAAGAAAATTGTGATTTTATGGAAATTGCATTTTCCACACTGCTTTCCAGAACATTGGATTGTTCTTTGCCTGTTCTCCCACATGCACACAGGGCACTTAGAAGCATCATGCCCTTATCCAAACTACAGCCTGAAGGTTCAAATCACACAGGAACACCCCAAGCGCTGAGCTGGCTTTGGGTCAGGTTTAACTCTGCCCCAGGAGCTTGGAGTCAAACCCCAACCATGGCAGCCCTTTTGGAGGGGTGGAAACTCCCCAATAGGCAAATTTAGGATTACAGAGCAATAGGGAAGGCTGGAGTGGAAGCAGGAAAACAATGTGCAGCTGGCCCAGGCATGCTCTGAGCTGCAGAAGGATTCCTTGGGGTCTTCCAGGGGCTGCACTCACACACTGGGATGCAGCACCTAAGTTCAGGAAACAGCTTCCTGCAACACCTCATGGCACATCACAGCTTGATGATATTTAAGCAACTCTGCTCCTTGCTCTCACATCAGCCTCAATTCAGTAATGCCAAAAAATCCCCCCAGGCCTTTATTGAAGCTCCACACACACCCACCCAGTGGGCAGTTATGGGAAATCATGAAGCCACTCACAAAGAGCAAAGGTAAAATTCGGGATCAAAAGGTCTGTCCTGCAGGACACGGAGGTCTCCCACGTTCAACATCAGTTTGGCCTCTGTCAGCTCCTTGAATAAACTCATTAGCAGAACATAACCCCTGTCCTGTCTCCATTTCCAGAGTCACCAAGTCCCTTTGATGAGCTCCAGAAGTTCCCACTGCCTGCAGCGTGCCCACATGGAGATGGCAGGGACCAGCAGTCCTATAGCCCTGTCACATCCTGCTTGGATAAGGGATAAGTGAGCACCTTGGAGCTCCCTGCCTGCCAGGAGGTACAGGCTGATGTATCACCCCATCACATTTCCCAGATCCAGACACATCAGACGTGCATGGAGCTCCTCAGGCACCCGGTGAGCTCAGGGTGCGTAACTGCTCCGGACCACAGACTCCAATTCCCTTCCCGGCATGGTGCAGCTCCGTTCAGGGGGGACTGAGAAGCTGGCCATGCAGGATGAGACATTTGTAATTCTAGACAAGGATCTGACCTAAACATGGAGCCTGCAGCACTCTCCAACAGGCACCCATGCCACAGGGAGCAGAGCACCCTGTGCCACACTAGCCCACAGAGCAGCTCCCCCTTCCTTCTCCCCAAATTCCAAAGGCCTCAGCCTCCCCAGGGTTGGGAGGCTTTAGAGCACCGAAGGGTGCTTTTCTACCGCTGCAGGCTGCAGAGAAAGTTCCAAAATCTGCTGGGGCCACTGGGAGGGGGAGCACCAGAGAGGCTGTGCCTGCAGGCACAGGTGCATCCAGAGGGCTCAGGAGAGGATCCATCCACCTAGAGCTGCTGTACTGGGAGACAGAGGGAGAGCATCCAGCCAGCCAGAGCTGCCACACCAGGCAACAGGGAGATGAGGATCAAACCCGCTGCCTGCGTAAGCACCAACAGTGGGAACCATTTCGGGAGAGCTCTGGAGAGAGTGGTGCCTAAGGGACCATCTACGTTATGTATTCCAGTTTCCCAGTACCAGGCTCCCCCAGGAACCACAGATAAAAGACAAAGCTCCCCAAAGCCCCCGACGTTTACGGCAGGCGCAGCCGAATCCTGTGCTGTCAGATGCCCCAGCAGACATCCTCACAAGGGAAAAAATACATCAAGAGCAGGGAAAGGACTCTAAAAACCATCTAGTCCCACCCCAACAGCACAAATCCAACCCGAGGTGCCAGGGAATGATGCCGTGGCAGCACCAGGGCAGCTCAGCCTCCCACCGTGTTCACGGGGGGAAGCCCGTCCCCACAGCTCCTTCACCCAGGAACACACATGGCAGGGCCTCCCTGTGAACAGATGGTGAGTTACCCAAACCTCGGGGCTGTGTGATACAGGATGTGTGGAAGTGGAGCAGGGAGCTCGGGAACCACACGGCTGAGGCTTATTTACTGAAAGGAGGCCAGCAGGAGAGCACAGGAGGGAGGAGGAGGAGAGGGCCGTGCCTTCGGTGAGCAGCAAAGCACAGCGAGGTCACAGCACTCTCATGGGTCCCTGCTCAGCTGATGGGAGCAGGGACCCTGTGGTGATCGTACCCATCTGGCCACCACGCTGGCACATCCATCCCAGGGCATCTGCTCCTGTGCCTGTCAGTGGAACAAATGCCCAAAATCAGGAGGAAAGTTTTGCAGGAAGAGGAGAGGGTCCTTCAGCTGCCAGCTATTTGGGATGGCGCTACAAATACTGCAGGAATGGGAGCAAAGAGTTGGTGTGTCTCACTGCTCTGCACAGCTTGTGTGTGCCAGCATGTCCTTGGCTGCTCCATGTCCCTGAGCTCAGGGGTTTGGAGACAGGAAATGGGAGAGGGAAGAAGAGGGGAGAAAAGTAAAACGAGGAAGAGAAGAAAAAAAGGGAAGAGGAAAGAAGGGAAGGAGAGAGGAGAAAAGTAAAATGAGGAAGAGAAGAAAAAAAGGGAAGAGGAAAGAAGGGAAGGGGAAAGGAAAGAAAAGCAAAAGGGAAAGGAGAGAAAAAGAGAAATGGGAAAAGACCCTCCCTGACATGATCTCAGCAAGCACAGTTTGACAAGAGTGAGCAGCATGGAGAAAACTCTCAGTGACAAATGAAAGGTAGCTGAGATTCAACTGTGTGAGCAGCAGGGGTGAAGGATGAAGGGAGGGCCTTTCATGCACTGCCAACAGTGCCAAAAGGGAGGGAGAAGAGACCACTGCACCGTAACACAGCACTTGCTGGGGTTGGTGGGACCCTGCTGGCCATGGGGGTGTCCATCATATCCATGAGAGAGACAGTCCACTACAAACTGCCACCTGGGCCTCCCCACAGCAGCCCTCTGAGGTTTTAATTGTTCAGAAAAGGATGGGAAGAAATCCCACTGCAGGGTAGACAGGGCCTTAATAATTTGCTTTAACTTTCAGTCAGCCCTGGAGTGGTCAGGCAGTTGGACTGGATGGTCCTTGTAGATCACTTCCAACTGAACTATTCTATTCTACACATCCCTGGACTGCCTGTGTCAAAGACAGGCTCAGGCAGCAGCTCCTGGCACCTCCACACTACCCACACACTGCTCTCCTCCCTGGCACGACACAGCCACATCACCAGTGCCTGGGCACCAGCTCCTCCCAATGCTGGCCGAGCACGACACATTTTGGAGGTGACAGGACCATTCCTCTCCTCGAGCAGAGCTTGCCAAACCGCCTTCTCTCCCATCCACGGTTTCCAGGAGATAAATCCATCAGGGCTACTGAGCTCACATCTTCGTCACCACGCTGAGAGATTCTCCAGCCTGGCAGAGGTGGTGAGATCCACCCCGAGGTTTGGCACAATGCTCCGATCTCAATCTCCCCCTTGTTCTACAGCAAAAGCCTTCAGCAGCACGGCCACCCCAGGAAAGGGCTGAAGCAGAGGAATCACGAGGCTTTTCAGCCTCCGCAAAATCGGCTTCCCTTTCTGGCAGCACTTTGAGGACACAGCTGAAGGTCACCGTACCTTTGTGAAGCACGGTACACGTTCCTGACGTACACCTCCATCCTGTCCACCCCCATATGCTATTTGGAAAGCGATTTGCTCTCCTTATGGCTCCCCTATTCGCTTGCACGTCTCCCACAAAACAATTCCTACCCAGAGCCGTTTCTCTCCTCCTTCCTTTCTGCTGGCACAAATTGCAGGGGGGGGGGGGGCAAATATGTTGTTTGGCTTAAAAACCGCAACGACAACAAAAAAAGTAGTCATCAACTGAACAATATGAGCAATGTTTGGGTAAAAATACATTGCAGTGGAGACGGGAAGCGGCAGCGCTCGTTCCAGCCCTCACAGGACTCGCGGTGCAACCAGGAGAGCAATACCCTTCCCACGCACACAGGCTGGGTATGGGGGGCTGTTCTGGGGAGATACCACATCTAGGGTCTCTCCAGCATCAGTGCCCAGGAGGGATTCTCCAAAACACAGTCCCAGGCTTGGATAAGCACAACCACCCACAGCCCCCTATTTGAGAGATGCACTAGTGGTGGAAGCCATATGAGGAACAGCTGAGGGCACTTGGTCTGTTCAGCCTGGAGGAGACTGAGGGAGATCTCACCGCAGTTACAACTTCCTCATGAGAGGAAGAGGAGGGGCACACACACAGCTCTCTTCTGTGGGGACCAGGGACAGGACCCCAGGGAATGGCCTGAAGTTGTGTCAGGGCAGGTTCAGGTTGGATATTAGAAAGAAGTTCTTCACCCAGAGGGTGGTTGGGCACTGAACAGGCTCCCCAGGGCAGTGGGCACAGCAGCAAGGCTGACAGAGCTCAAGGAGTGCTTGAATGATACTCTCAGGCACAGGGTGTGACTCTTGGGGATGGGCCTGCGCAGGGCTAAGGGTTGGACTCGATGACCCTTGTGGGTCCCTTCCAACTTGACATATTCTGTGATTCTGTGTGCCTCCACTGGTTACACTTGGATGGGAACTCCACCATTCCAGGACATTCTTGAGGGATATGGCACTACAAACCCCCTTTGACTGTGCAACCTGTTCCCAGCCAGCAAAACCAGGCAGGGATGGAAATTCCTTCAGCTCTTGGGAACAAGCCCTCAGCTTTGCTGAGGTGTTTTAGAGTCTTGAGAACCCCAATGGGACAGCTTCTCCCCAAACCAGACTCGACCTTCGTGCAGCCGTTGGGTGGTGAGAGAGCTGGACAGACCCATGGCTTGGGTTTCACAGCTTATTAAAACAGAGTGGTGAGGTTTAAGGACTACAGAGGTGCCAGCTTCCCTGAGCCTCCCAGTCTTCAGTGCTGGGCTTAAAGGTTCTGTCCCTGGAGCCACAGCCATCCCTGTTCTCCTCACACAACACCTGCACTCCGACAGCTGCAGGAAGACAACTGGAAGGCAACAGCAGCTTCTATTAGAGCTTCCCATGCTAGGCACGGAGTAAAACATGTCTTTATAAAATACAGTTTTTTAAGCCTCTGGTTTTCCCATCCCTCTCTTTGATTTCTGAGTGCCAGAAGGCAAGTTATCAATCCCTCAGTATTACCAGTGGCTACGATGCTCCCAGAGTTCTGGGGAGAGGAGTAGCTCACAGAGCATCTCAGGAGCTGCTCAACTGAACATGATGCTTCGCTGGAATCAGAGCATTTTGCAAGAAGACACCAAACTCAGTCAAGGATTAAATGGAAAAGTTTGGGTGCAATTAAAAGCCAAGGTCAGTGGGGTTTTTACCTCCTGATCTCCAGTGCCTTCATGACAGCACCTGTGGCCGTGCCTAGGATGCGGCCCCCTCATCTCAGATTCTGCTCCAAAGTTGTCTCCTGCCCTTTCACCAACTGCTTCCAGTATTTTTCAAATAATCCACTTTTTCTAGGCACGGGGAAGGGTGCTCTCCTGGGACCACTGCCATGGGCTCTAAAGGTCTAATGCATCATCACAACCCTGACCCACCACAGGAACGTGGTTACACGCACGTGTAACACAGTTTAATAATGTTTTAATTGTTTCCTCCAAATCAACCCCCTGATTTTCAATAAGCTCATTTTGACGTTTCTCGATCAATACTTCAGAAATTCCTATTCTACAAAGTATTTCAAGAAATCGACTTTCCGATCCTATTTGGAACGAGCATAAATTTCGCAATACTGGAAGTTTTCCACGTGGTGGAAACCCCGATTTCTCACCAGCTCTAAATAATGGGTGTTTGTTGCTTTTCGAAGCATGAAATAACTAACGGTGTTTGTTCTGAGGCTGGGATGTGGACTGATTTTCAACAGTGCCACCCTGAAGGTACCGAGCTCCAGAAAGCACGGAGCTTTACTAGCATAAAATTAGGTAATTACACTGATGCCAATGCGATGACAGTGGGAGAGATCTGTACAACAGCTCCCCACGTACCGGGAGGAAAACACATGTGGAGAGTGACATCCTGCCACGGAACACGGTGGATACAGCAGAGACATCAGAAACACTGAGAACTTCATCTCTTCGCGTCTTTTTCCAGCCACCAGACCCCTCTACCACCTCTTGAACAAGAGAGCCTGTCCCCTTCAGTCCCCTGATCTCCACCAGTCCATGTCAAATGCCACGTGCAGCCAAGACACCGTGCCCAAGACACACCAGGAAACTGCTGGTTGCATTACACAAGCAACTCAAGATATATATATATATATATATATTATTTAAATACATATATATATCTCCATACATTTTAATTTAAATATATATATGTCCATATATATATATTTATGCATATATAAATACAGATATATATCCCTATATATGTATATATATATGGATATTTATAAAAACATCAAAAGGAAGCACAAATTACCACCCATACCCACACATCAGGGGACCAAGCACCTACTGCAGTGCCTATATTTCCAAGCCACCCTCAGATGAACCCGTGAGGAGAAATGCCACCCTATGCTTTGCCAGACCTGGCCCCCAGCCCAGCCCTGCCATCGTGGCATGAAGTAGGATCAATCTATCTCCAAAAAGCTCTTTTACACAGAGGGGTTCTCATATGCAGCAACAGAGGGATAGAGGAACCCAGCAGCATTTTGAAAACAGCCTTGTATTCCATCTTGAATTTTCTTCCTTCTCTCTCCTGGCCCTTTTTGTTGAGTTTTAAAATAGAGACTGTATACATTTTTTTTTAGCATAGCTAATAATACACAGCTATTAATACATTAATAGATTATTATATACATTAATAAATCCCTCGCTATAAAAATAGATCTTTATGCGTAAAAGTCTGATTTCAATTGCAAATTGGAGGGGGAGGGTAGCAGAAGAAGAGAGAAAGTTTTATTCAAGATGTCTCCTTTGAAGGAAACTGAACAAATGCACTTTCCTCCTTCATATATTCATGAGATGACTGCTTCCTTACCCCGTTCCCCGCCACCCTCGGCTCCGGGCTCGGAGCCAGCACAGTCCTTATCTGGTACGAGGCAGGGGAAAAAAAAGCCCTGATAGGATCAGAAGTTTTCAGTAGTTTAACAAATCTGGGAAAAAAAGTCTCCATTGCTTTCCAATAAAGCTTTAGGAGTGTGACGGGAAGGGGGATGACGAGAGAGGCTGGAGTGCAGCGTGGGAGGGGGATGGAGACCAGTGTCATGCAATGGGGACAGGGAACCTGGGGTGCACCAGGTCACCCCAAAACCCTTCTGACCCTGCACCCACTCTTTTGATTTTCCTCTTTATTGCAAAGCTTTGCCATTTCCCCCATCTACAGAGAACAGGAGATAGTACCTATAGCTCCCATCCTCACTGCAGCTGGGTGAGCTGCTCCTCAAACCAGCAGGACCCAGGGGAACGCCCATCCCGCTGGGAAGGGGCAGCTGGAGCCAGAGCCCACGGCAGCACCACCCAGCACCAGCTGCCCTGACCCTTCTTCATCCTCTCTCCAGTCACGGCGCTCAATCGCTTCCCAGCTAATTGCCTCCACTCATGTGTGCAAACTAACCGTTTACCGGAAAATGTCACGGAATGTTAATTTCACTCAGAATGCACTTCCATTTTTTTATTATGGGAAATGAATAAGCATTGTATTAATAGCATAATTTTCAACTCCAACCGCAATTGCAGCCCCATCAACAGAGGCTGCGAGTTACTCTCCAACCCCACACATTCCCTGCCTTTCCACCTTCCTCCTCTCCCTCCCTCTGCAGCGCTCCCCACTTCCCCTGTTGGTAATTAAGATAATGCAATATAATTATAAACATATTACGAAAGATCAAATGCTGAAGAGCCGCGGCCTGACAGTCCCTGCCTTCACCTCACACCTTTGCATGGCGAGCACCTCCCAAAAGCAGATGGGTCCCTGTGCTCCTGGGGCTGCTGCCAGCTGGGTTTGACCTTCCCAGGAGCTGCTTCTGACCAGGAAACCCTCAGCTCTTCCATGAGGCGAAGAGTTTTTCTAGCGCATCCCTCCCCTAACATCATCCCCTTCATCCCTTTTCTCTTGCAAGGAAACGCCTTTGGCCATGGGGTGCTGCCCCATCTCCCCCTGCCCCAGCACTGAGAAGGTCCAGGTCAACAGAGACTCCACTTCCCACCTTCTCCTCTCTAATAAAACCCTTAACTTACCTTTTTTTATGAGACACCATAACTTTTTCGCTTAGGCAGGGAAGATGAGTAGACCCTCGGTATCAGCTAATGCTCCTCAAGTTATCAAATAATTGAAAAGTTAAATAAGAATACTCTGGAGGAAGCTTCTCGATTTGGTGCTAATGGGCACATGAAGCAGCCCAGGCTAATGTTGCATGGAGGAGAGACACTGGCTCGAGAGCACAGCGCTGACCTCCAGCTCCCTCTCTCCACCACACATCTCCTGCAGCTCCACAGAGCCAGAGGAGAAACTGCCCCATGGAGCCAGCTGGGGCAGGGACACACTGAGGGAAGGACAAAGCCTCATCCCCACCTGCCCAAGGAAGTGCTGCTGGGGGATAAACCTGGAGGCAGCAGAACTTTGGCATCCATAAAGTAAAGTGTAAGCAAGTGCCAGCACACCGAGGGATGAGCACGGGGAGGACAGGGCTCCAGGAACAGCCCAGGCTGGCAAATATGGGTAGAAAATGTGGCACAGTGGCCCCTCTTCAGTCTTAACCACTACCCAATTCCTTGCTCAGCAGTGGGTGCAGAATGAACTTTTTTAGTTGGAAAATAAATCTCCTTTGCCCAGCAGACAAGGTGACATTTTTTCATAGTTCTGACAATGCCATGTTCTGGGGTGAACAAGGGAGCAATGTCAACACAGAGGAGAAGGACAAACTACCCAAAATCCCTATTAAAATGCAGCCAGGAGTTTCAGCCGTGCGTGCATGGCACAAGCAGCACCAAAAGGACCAACCACCTCCCACACTGGGCAGCACATGTGTTGCAGGCAGCAGGCAGGAGAGAAGGAGCTAAGAGACAGTTTGTTGCCTCAGGAGAAGACCTGGAGTAAAGGGAACACCCAGAAAGCCCAGGATATCAAAGCCAAACCGATTCCAAGCCAGGCAGGTAAGAGAGGCTGAGCACAGCCGGGCCCTTCAGGACCCAGGGGGTGAGTCTCAGCAAACGCTGTAACTCAGCAGGGCCGTCAGAAAGGATTGATTTGAACCACCTTGTTAATAAGTTTCCTCTCCTACTGGCCCTTCAGGGAGGTCACTGCCTAATGATAAACAGAGCTGGAAGGTGCCTGCACACCCAGTATCATCACAGGTACCCGGCCTCAATCCATCTTCCTTAGGAGCCAGCTGACAAAACCGTCTCGGTGCCGTAGCCAGGTAAAACAGGACTGATGGGAAGAGGACACACAAACAGAGCGAAGAGCTGCTGCTGCAGCTGCCCTCCCTGCTCCTTCCCCGTAAAACCCTTGAGTCCAGGACAGACTGATGGGGGGAACACCTCCACATGCCAACTGGTGGAGCCACAATGCCACTAAAAGCCAAGGAGAAGAAGTGTTGAGCATCATGGACTGAGACAAACCCATCGCTCTCGTGCAGGTGGCAGGAGCTGGAGCAGCCTCAGCTCTGAGCCTCACGTCCCAGGGGCTGCCTGAGTCCTCACTAGCATCTATATATTCCCAGGAATGGGGAACATTACTAGATTGTTCTCCTTCATCCCACATCCTCTTCTCCTGATCAGTCTGACTTCAGAAACCAGCAGCAGGTCTTTACTCCCTGCTGACACTATGGAAGCCTCATCCCTGGAAGTGTTCAAGGTCAGGTTGGACAGGGCTTGTAGCTACCTGGTCTAGTAGAAGGTGTCTCTGCCCATGGCAGGGGGTTGGAACGAGATGATCTTTAAGGTCCCTTCCCACCCAAACCATTCATGGACTCTATGACAGCTCTGGCAGAGCCAAAGCTTTCCCAAGTCCTCTGCATTGCACACAAGGTGGCTGCAAGGTGCAACTCAGTAGAGAAACTCGGGAGAGGGAAGGACACTTGAGATCCTCCAAGCTGGAGTAAACAGCCATCATATTATTTTTTTAGATATTTTTCCATCAGGGAAAAAAAAAGGTAAAAAAAAAAATCATCTCAAAGCTAATCCTGGTCAACAACCATCCCAGAGCCCAGCTACAGCTTAAATAATGTAGTGCTTTATCAAACATTCATAGTGATGCACAAAGTGATGAACAATGTGCGCCTGGCATTTATATAAATATAGTTCCTGATGGCTTATTTTCCTTGGACAGCCAAAACTTCACAGCTTATCTTCTGTGAGCTTGTGATCTCGCCTGGATGGAAAACACTTTGGACACCTGGGGAATCAGGGCTACTGCACACAGAACTGCCACGACATCCCCACTGGGCATCTGCAGCCCCACAAAACCCAACAAAAATCCTTGCTGAAGAGCTGCTGCTGACTTGGGCAGCCACAAGTCACCTGGCTGTGGCTGGAAGAGGGGGCAACCAAGGGTATTTCTTCAACATGGGATGTTGTGGAGTGTCAGGGTGAGACCAAGCCCTGAAAAGCAGAAGGACTTCACAAACCCACCATCCCTTTGTGATCCTCAGCAAAATGCTGATATAATAAACCATGCCTTTTCCATTCCCTATGGCACCATCCAAAGCAGCTTTTCCATCTGCTTCTTCCCTCCTCTGTCTCATGAAATCAATGAGTGGGTTGTAGCAAAGGGAGGGGAGAAAAACAATAAAGCACATCAGAAACCTGCCCTACCAGCCTCTTCTCCACACCAACACTTGTGGGCCAGGAATAGCCCTGGCTAGTCCAAGATGCTTAAGGCTTAATTAGTCACTAAGCATGTGCCATAAAACCCATGAGCCAGGGGCTGCAGGACCAGAGGAAGCCCCCAACCCCCTGGAGCTTTCCTGTCCCTTCTGAGCCACGACTGGAGGCAGGAGTTTGTCACACAAGGCTCTTGTCAGGAGACCTCCCAGACATGCTCCCATGCACCTGTGATGCTGCCATAGGCCACTCTCCTGAGGGCTTAAGGGATGGGGAGTGTGCCCCAGAGGGCAACAAGATAAGAGACTGCTGTTCCCTCCCCCCAGGTTGGAGAGGATAACTCAGATTTGGGATGGAGGCAACCATTTCAATGGGATGGGATGATCAAAACAAACCTAAAACTCCAGCCTGGCAGCTCTCCACTTAGATCTCAAAAGGCAATTAATACATTAATATATTAATATATTAATTACGCTTGTGTTTATCTCTGGAAAGCACAGCTTTTCCCTGGCAGGTCAGGACATTTTCAAGTCAACACTGAAGTCTCAGCTGGCATCACCATAGGACCAAAGGACTCAGTGGCATCTGGTTTAACCTCTGTAACTGAGGCCCTTATTCTCTCCATTAATGCATTCAAATCAGTTGCAATTAAGCACGTTGGACTTTAAAACATTTAAAATGTCTCTAGTAACTAAAGACATGCTAGCTAAGCATGTGTGGAAATGCTTTTCTGAACTGAGACCCAATTCCTACCCTGCTGGGCCTCTTTTTATTTCTTTAAAAGTGAAATTTTTAAAGAAATTTTATTTCTTTAAAAGCTGTGTTCTGCAGCCAGCAATAGTGGAGTGCAAGAAACACTTTCCGCTGGCAAGCTACAAGAATATACATTTTCAAAGATCTCTGTAAATTACGGAAGGAGTTGGCGGGGATTAGAGCTGGGAAAAGCTGATCACGTACAAAGAGGGTCATGATCCCATCAGGTCACTGAAAAGAAGACAGAGCCCCAAGACACATCAGATGCCGGCCTGACGTACTGTCCCATTTTAGCCTCCAGCCCCAGCAAACGTTAAGCTGTCTTTTTATTTATTAAAGGCTCAGAAAGCTTCTGGTTAATGCTTGGAATCAGGGTGGAACTGCATCTGACTACCCGAGCAAACAGCAGCTGCAGTGGCTCCCAGCCCTGGTGGTGTGGGCACCAGGGATGGTACATCGTGGCATGGTGGCCAGCCATAAGCACAAACAGACACTGATGGCCCCTCAAGGACAGGTCATCTCATTCCTGCTGCCACTGAGCTCTTCTTTTTCCAGCATGGAGGGCAACACCATCACCTGCCCACTGCGAGGGCATCGCCCCGACTCGCACCCCGTCTTTTAAAGTCTCACCTCCAAGATACTGCAGAGCTCATGTATTTGCAATGAATAGCAAATCTAGGGCACAGCTTAACTGTCCACGCTCCTCTTCCACATCTCAGCCCCCAAAGTGTCCCTTTCCCCAGTCCTGACATCCCCAGTCCTCCAGCCGGAGTGCTGCCTTACCTCTTCCCAGAGGAGTCACTGCTGGAAGGTCAAAATGCTGACTGAGGTTTGACCACCAGAACAGCTGCTCCAGCGCTGGGGGGGGGCATAGGAAGCTCCCTCTCCTCACCACAAGGGTCCTTCCCCTGCCTTTTGCTGTTATCTCAAGCCTAAGCCCTTTGTCTCCCCTCCCTAACTCCCTTCTCCTGCAGTTCTCCTGGACTGTATCACCCACAACAGTTTGGCTGGAAGGCTGGTGGGACCACAGCCCCTTCAGTTCTCAATGTTTCCTCATGCTGCCCTGCCTGCTCTCTCCAGCTCCTCTCTCCAACCCACAGATGAGGACTAGGCCATTAAATGGCATGACCAGGGTTACAGAGCAGCCAGTGGCAGAGTGGAGCTGGATCTACATCTCCAGGTGCGCTCTAGAGGTGCCAGACTATCTTTCAGGAATGCTCTAAAGCAACTCACTACCACTACAGAGAAAAGCATCCATGGATTAAGTAAGAGAAACTTCAGAGGTTTACCTGAGCTAACATAGCAGGCAAGAAAGTCCAGGAGACAGGAAATCAAGATGACTGCACAGCCACACCTTTGATATGCCCACGGTATTAATCATCGGAAGCACCAGTCCTGTCTCCTGTCTAGACTTGGAGGCCAGACTGCAGAGCCTGTGAAACCAGCACAAAGGCCTGCTTGAAAAGCTTTTTTTGAACATGAAAGAAACCAGGAAATAAAGATGGGTCCTTTGTTGCAGGACTGGAATTGCAAATACTCGATTTTCAAGTCTGACATCTAATTTCTCCTCAGTTTTCAACCAGGCAGAAGTTCTGCTTCTCACTGGTCCTTAGGAGATCTGGTTTGGCAAAATCTTCTCGTTGTGGAACTTGTGGATAATCCCATATTCAGGTTTGCTGGACTTTGCCTTCACTTACTAACTCCATCTCTGTGCACCCAGTACATCGCAGGGGGAGATGCAGTGATAGACTGGGGGCCAAAGCCCCTCAAATAGCACGTAATGGACAGAAAAACAGGGCTCCTGCTGCCATAGGATGAAGCCATGTGGGTAAGGATGAGAGCCAGGTGTGTTGAAAAAGAAAAGTGAGGAATTCCCAAAGGGATGGAGCTTGAGGCCATCTGTTCGGGAAAGGCAGGAGAGCAGAAATCATCAGGAACACGGACTGGAAACTAAACTACCCAGTGAAGTGAGCACAGAAACAGTGAGGACAGTGGATCACCTACATGAATTTACCCAAATCCCTGTAATTGCTGAATGCTGTGTACACACAGGGGCTGAGTTTGGACATGGAGGTCTCCCCAGCAAAAACCAAGACTCCAGAAACTACACCCCACACCAGCAGACCCCACTTGGCACCACACACACCCGGGGTACACAACCCTCTGGAGACCTTCTGATTGGCAGAGAGAACCCAAACCCACGAGGAGACAACACAGCCCCCTCACCACCCCAGCTCAAGGGATCCTTCTGTACAATTAGGACAGCCTGGCTATTGCCTCCGGCCTCACTCCATTTCATTTTATTATTAATAAAATATAAAAAAAGTACTACTTTTCTACTTTTCTTCTTAAACTGCCTCGGATTTTTCTTCTGTCTAAATTCATCTGGGCTCTGTGCAATGTCACCAGGTCAGCTTGTGCTCCTGCTGCAATTCTAATTTTGCCAGCTTTCCATTTTCTAGGCAGTTGGGAGATTTTTCTTTCTTTCCTTCTTTTTTTTTTTTTTTCCCCCCAAGTCAAAAATGATTTTGCATAACAGTAATAATGTTAATGGCCCTGCACAGCACATCCAGATTACAACTGCAGCTAGGGAGAAATAAACATCTCATCTTTGCCCTGCTGTTTATCTCCCCACAGCAGAGCCCGGTATCAGGTCAGAACCTGTAATTTCATTAACTTTATCACTCAGACGCGCTTGTTGCTAGATGTCATTATTCAGCACATCACTCCCGTGTTTTGTTTGTATTGGGATTCACTTCAGATGCTCTGGCACCAGGCAGGAGCATCCCTCCCATCTGCATCGCTGCCTGAGCACTGCCTGAGCTGGGAAGGAAAGTTTGGCTCGCCGAGCCGTGATCTGCAAAATATTTGTGCTGCTCAACCTCCGAGCAGGGACTTCTCTCTCATTTTGCAGGGCTGCATGTCACAGAGTCGTCCAGTGCAATCCCCTGCCTGATTCCCTGACCAGATACATCCAGAAGTGGAGAATTAAAAAAAATAAATAAAACCCACACTCTTCCTCGTGGAAAGGATAACTGAGCCAACATCTGCGGAGCGTGGGATGCACGAACCCCCAGGAAGGGAAGGTGCCCGCTCCTGGCATGACCTGGCACCCTGTAAATCAATCAGTGCCCAACACAGGGGGGAAGCTGCAGCACAGGCAGGTGGAGGGTGAGCAGAAATGCTCCATCTTCATTGGATTTGCCATCCTTGGTAATTAATGCTGGGAAGTGACACTTGAAAGAGCCTCTGGTGACAGCCCCGGCGATGATACCGTTTGGAGCCCGCTGACAACTCCCAGCTGATGCCTTATCACAATGCAACACAGCAAGAACAGCAAGGAGAGCTTCTCCCATGGGAGCTGATGGGCTCCCTGGGATGCAGGCACAGCTCCTCACCCGTCCCCAGTGATCACACCAAAACCTGACAGCTCCAGATGGGCACTGGAAAAAGGCTGACCCTATCCTCACACTGCAGCCATGTTCCAGCTGCATCTCCCTTAATGCATCTATCTTCAATCCAGCTTTAAAGCCATGCCTGAGCAGAACTGGTTTCCAGCCCTTGGGGCTCTCCAGGAACATGATGCCTGCTCACATCAACTGCAGTTTCTCCACCCCACCTGCCAAATCCCTGTGGAAATCCGTCTGCAGCTGCTGCTCCTAGGTGAGTCAAAGCACCTTGGTGTGGCACGTCCGACGCCTCCCAAATCACCACGTTTCCCACACTTGTGCAAACCAAGTCAGAGTGGAAAGCCCACAGCACATATATTTATATTTCTAGTCTAGAAACTCTTGATCTGAACTACAGCCACCTCATCCTTGGCAATCCAGGCTCTAACCAGCCTCAGCAGAGAGGAGTAACTAAGCACCTACCATAGCTTGGCTCTTTGAGCAGAGCCTCATCCAAGAGGGAAAAGTGCCCATCTGGGAGGAAACATACAGTGAACTGGCAGAGTTTGGAAGGATCACAGTAGGCAAGGCACAAAATCACGAGCAGAGCTGGTAGGAGCATTTGTGAACACCTTTCCCAGCCCAGATAGCCTTGGCACTGTAGGCAGCTTGCAGCCCTGGCTTGGGGACCTGTGCAAGATCTTTACTGACAATTCTTGAAGCCCTCAGATAGTCTTAATATTCTGCTCTAGATCTTGTTTGCTATTATGTTTTGAAGAGTACTGAAATGCAGTTACTGCTGTCTTCCCCACTCACACAACTCTAAATAATTTATAGAAAAGCAAAACAAAGAAGATAATACAAACGAATAAAGAAGGTAGCTCAGTTACAATATATGAAGGCTTTCATTTGTTCATTCTTACTGAGTAAAGGGCTGGTAAAACATCTCTTAACCCCATGGGCTGCTAACAGCCAGCTGTACCCCAAGGGATGCCAACAGAGATGCTCAGAGCAGCACTTAAGGATGGCAGATTGACCCCTGGGCACTTCTGAATCTGTTTAAGCAACAATAACAATCACCATCATCATAACCTTGTTTAAAAGCAAAGGAGTAAAGAGCACTTTAAGGGTGGAAGAAACACAACCTCAGCCACCGCTTCTGACCATCACGAGGGCAGGGAGCTGCTTTCCAGACACAATGTGTCATCTAGGCTTTCCCTGGCTCTGTTGCTCAGAGCCACAGTCTGCTCCACAGAGCCAAAAAGAACACTGGTCCCCATCCCTGCCACCCTGGGTGCTCCAACAGGGTCACACATCACACAGTCTTTATGGGAAGCCCACACGTAAAGGATGGTTCAGCATCACCCCAAGATCCCTTCCCTGTACAGAGCAAGCCAGTGCATCCCACATCCCTTCCTCTCTCCTGCTGGAGTCACTCACTGGCACTAACAATCAGCACTAATGTGCTTTGCTTTTGTTTATTCAAATGCATTTTGCTGTGCATTGCAGGTGAACAATATTAAATGGCTTATAATAACATTTCAATAAGCAGAGGTGGGTGTAGAGGCTTCTGAGAGGCAGACTTTAAAAATGCGGGCGATCAAGTGAGCATTAGCAGGAACACTCTGGGGAACGCACTGCTCCCCAGGAGAGGAGAGAGGGAAAAGCCACCAACCTTTCTTTTCGTAGTCGGGTTTCTCCTCCCCGCCCCGACCCAGGCTCTCCAGTGTCCGTGTCACCTGGCTGCCAAACTCGTCCTCCCTGGTGCTGGGCTCTGCCTGCCGTGGGGTCTCCTCCTCCTCCTCGTCCTCGTAGTCGTCCAGGATGGGGGTCTCTCGGATGGGCACCCCGATGACGGAGTTGTGGGCCTGGAGGCGCGAGTTGCGGAAGCTCTCTCGGGCCTGGGGGCCCAGCAGCACCGAGGGGATGTAGTGGATCTCGTGGGTGGCCTCGGTGCTGGCGCTCTTCTGCGGGATGCGGCGGCGCTTGTGCCAGCGCCGCTGGGCGTACAGGGCCACCATGAACACCAGGAGGAGCAGGAGCAGCGCGATCAGCCCGCCCTGCAAGAGGAGAGAAAAGGGCACAGGGTCAGGAGATGCACGGGGTGCAGGGACGGGTGATGAGATGCTGCAGTGTCCACAGAACCATGGAATGGTTGGGTTGGAAGAGACCTTAAAGCTCATCTCGTTCCAAACCCACGCCATGGGCAGGGACACCTTCCACTATCCCAAGTTGCTCCAATCCGGTCCATCCTGGCCTTGAACACTTCCTGGAATGGGACAGCCACAGTTTCTCTGGGCAACCTGTTGCAGTGCTTCACCACTCTGAGTAAACTCTCAGAGCACACTTCCATCAACACAGGTGGGTTCATGAAGCAGCCACCTGTGGGGTCAGAGGTCAAGTGGAGCAGGATGCCAGAGGTGGCCTTTAGCTGGGGACAGCACAGCAATACCCCCAGCTCAGCTCTGCCCATTCTCCCAGGAACTTCATTCCTTCCATTCACTCCTTGGGACCCCCAGCTCCCCTACACATGGGGAGATGGGGAAGGAGACAATCACATCCAGCCACTTAGAAGAAAAAAAAATTCACTGGAACAACCCAGCCAAACACAGGAGCAGTAAAGCCTCAGCAGAGACACACAACATTTTATAAAAATGATGGTGCAACAAATGGCCCCACGGAGGCACCACTCCCCAGGGTATGGTTAACCCAGCTCCCTCATTTCTGATCCGATTTCCCTGTGGGTTCCAGACTTCAACTGCTGACCTGGGGGTACAGCTCAAGGTATTCCAGACCAAGACCATCTCTGTTAAGCTCTCCTCTTTCCCCTCCTCCTTTATTCACCACAGCTCTCAACTACATTAAAAAAAAAAAAAAAAAAAAAAAAAAACACCCTACAAATACATATATGTATTTGTTCAGGGAAGTGGCATCTCCTCTCAAGGGATCTGGGCTAGGAAGTACCAAAGGGAGCCAGCCCTGCCTCTGGCTGCTCTGGAGGTTAAATTGAGCCCCGCACACACAGGAGCTGTGCCTGTGCCAGCTTCCAGCCTCTTAATCTCCGCAGCATCGGAGCAATTTTATCCCGTGGCAGACAAGCAAGGCAGGGCATGTAAATCAGGAGCAGCATGAGCGACCAGGGCTTTGCAGAGCGACATGAACAGGCAGGGCAGGGCAGGCGTTCCTTTGGCACTGGGAATGCCACAGCCCAGAGCTCCACCGAGCGCAACAGCAAAGCGGAGGCGTGAAAATATTCCCTCTGTATTCGATGCGAAGCACCAGACTGCACCCGGAGCGCTGCTCTGACTCCTAAACAGGATCAGCTGTGAAGAGGTTGCACTGAAAACTGCAGCTCACAGGATGAGTTTGGTGGGGAGGGGCCTCGGGAGCTGGAGCAGAGGAGAGACACTTCCCTGCATCACCCCGACCTGCCACAGAGGAGAGCTCAGTCCAACATACCCCACATCAGGACCCCTTTCTCTCCCCCATAACTGTCACTAACAGAAGCAAGGCTCAGGGATTCAGGACACTGCTCAGCTTGGACTCCCAAATTTGGGTGACACACACCTTTGGGAAAGGTATTTTAGTGTCCAGGAGCTGTCCAGGATCATCTCTGTGGGGGAGAACAGCAGGGCTTGATGAGCAGCCCAGGTTTATAACCTGAAGCACCAGAGCACTTCCAAGACCAGTGGGATGAGATGAGGACTCATCATAGCCTTCCATGCTCAGAAGCAAGAACCTGCATGAACACCTCAGCCTGGGAGAGAAGACACATTTCCTTGGGTCTGCACAGTGCCTGATGATGCACTGCCACTACAAAGTGACTGCAGAGCAGGGCAGAGCACTCTGCACCCATAAGCACCCACCCTCCATGGAAAACTACAACTGGAGACAACCCAGATGCTTGGAAAAGGTCAAGAAGACTAAGAAAGTCTTACAGGAGGAGCAGCTGTGCCAGCTAGACCCAGAGAAGGGGTCTGGGCACCCGTGGCAGGGCTGGGGGCTGTGAACCAGCCTGGCTGGGCTCACCTTGTGTCTGCCCCTGGGAAACCACTCAGAGCAGATAAACCTCTCAGCATATTAAATTAAAGATCTCTCTGTTTGGGAGAAACTACAAAAAGGCATAAAGGCACAGAGGTTACCAGTGCACCGTTCCCCCTCCAATTCAAGAACAACAGGGAAGGGCTCCCAGCTCAGCCTGCCTGCAGCTCCCACATCCTTTGGGGATGAGCCACAGATCTCTGCTGTGCCAGCCAGCGAGACAACAGCCCCCCTCTGCCTGGGAAAGGCTGGGGGTGCCTGTGCCAGCCCCTCGGATGAGGGCCACGGGCTCATCACAGGCAGCTCACTTTCAATGTGCTCCTTTCGTCCCCGACCCCGCACCGGCACTGCTTGTTTAACCACGCCACACACGCTGGGAGAGCTTCCCAGGGAAAAGGGAGGGGGGAAAAAAAAAAAAAAGAAAAAAAGAGTCAAACTTAGGAGGCATTGAAGCCAGCCTCATTTTAATCTATTTTTCATGTTAAATTATCCAACTGAGGGAGCGGTAGAGAGAAAGGGGAAAGAAGGGATAATATGAGAAATGTTTTATTTGACAATGTGTCATTCGGAAACTGATTATTTCTGTCTCCAAGCTTTTTAATATTCCCAAACAATGGCCGAGCCGCACGGGGATTTGGTATTCTAAGGCTGGATTTATAATACTCTGTTCTGCAGTGATAAGAACATGGGCCTTTAATCCTCTGAGCTGTGAACATGCATATTCTCCCACGTAATGTCCTTCCCACTGCGCTCCTGCCTGCCCTGGGCCGGCCAGGCAGGAGCCACCGGCACCAGAGAGTTGCTGAGACCCACATAATGGATGGGGAAGAAGAGGTCTGGTGGGGACAACCCACATGTGTGAAGAACTGCAGGGCTTGTGGTACCACAGCAAACCTCGGCTGAAGCTGGAGAGCAGCAAGGACTCAGGTGAAGCACAGAAGGAAAACCAACGGGAGAGGCCACTTTGAAGCCCAAGAGATTGGGCCCTCACATAAATTATGAAGGCTGCCAAGCTGCTGGATTGGAGGGCTATTACTCTTTGGGCATCTGTCCAAGATGCTGAGCAATTTGTGAGCAGCAAGAGGACGCATGTGCTGCTTCAAACACAACCACCACCCTGCCCTACCAAAGCGGTGAGAGACAAAGGAGCCCCACTGCTCCTCTGAGGTCTGGACAAGCCTCCTTGCATCAGGCTCTGGCCTTTCCAGCTCTGCTTGGTCAATTCTGCTCCCCAGAGTGGGGGGATGTGGCATGGTCCTCCTAGGAGCCCTCCAGCTTTGTAGTCACACTGAACACAACTCAGCCATTCAGAAAGCAAGCCCCAGCCACCACCCAAAAGGGCTGAAGTCACAGAAGGTCCCAGGCTGGAGGAGAACACGATTTGGGTTGGGCAGACCTCTTACACCACAGCATCCCTTCCACAGGTCAAAGCAAAACTGGTGCTGAACAGCTCAGCACTCAGTCTGTGCTACCCTGAGCCCCTTCTGTTGCTTCCTCCAAACACCAACACGAAGTTGTGTCCTGGGGGGGGAAAAATATCCCTATTTCTTTCCTAACATGAAGCCACTATTGTTCCTGCACAACATCCAAAGCCATTTATTGTCCCACATTGTGCTGGCAATGAGCCCCATTGCTACTGACCTGCTGCTGGGTGAAACAGGGCTCTCATAGCCCCAGGACAGCACTCCAAGGACAGTGCCCTGGGACAGCATAAGGACCCCCCATCACATCCTGCAGCTGGACTGGGGGCTGAGTGAGCCCCCAGTGCTGGAGCAGCACATCCCCCGTGTCGTCCCAGCAGATGAACCACCGTGAGCAGTCAGGTATCAGCAGTAACTACACAACCCTAGGGGCTCTTCACACTGTGTACTTTTCCTTTCTTTCCTTTTTGGCTGTGAAGGTAATTAAACACTAGGACATTTACCAAGGGGTGTAGTGGATTATCCATCACTGTCATTTTTTTTTAATTATTTTTTTTTAAAGCAAGCCTGGATGCTTTTCGAAAAGTTGTGCTGTATTTCAAATGAGAAATAAAAGCTTCAGGGCATTCTTGCACCCTGTGTGGCTCTGAGGGCAGAGCAGATGACCCCAGGGTCCCTTCTTGAAATTCCACTCATCCCAGTTTTAGCTTTCCCACATTTCAGCTCCACAGCATCCTACCTATCTCTCAAGCATTTCATCCCATGCCAGATAAAGCAGACACACAAAGCACCACCAAACCCTGGGTGCAAGGGGAGGTCAGGCACAGCCACCTTATGGCACACCAAGGGGGGGACATACCATCAGCAGGGACCAATCCCTGGACCCAAACTGGGACAAGGGGCAGGACAGGACCCAGTAGGCTCAGGACACAAACCTATCCTGCCAGTGCTGAAGGCTATCAGCAGCACTCAATGAGCAGGTGTAGAAAACACCTGTATTGGGTTTTAGCTACACAGTAATTTGAGCTGATGGATTTCTAATTAATTTAACCTAAACCAATGGCCAGCAGCAGCACAGAGACCCTATAAATGCCATTTCAGCAGGCAGAGGCTTGCTCCTGAGCACAGACCCTCCAGAGCCACGTCCCAGCAAACCATACCCAGGAACAGAGCTGGGATCATTTGTATCAGCCAGGAGAGCAGTGTCTAACAGGCAATCAATCCATCAACTTTCTCAGCTACAGTCCGACCTGGAGAAGACACCCATGGGTGCCCAGACTGGACACTCATGGCAGCCCCAGACCTCACCATCCTCTCCCTCCCAGCTCTGCCAGTAGGTCCAGGCCAGGACCCCCATACCCAGACCCCAACCAAACTGCATTTGGGATGACTTTGGAAGTACAGTATCCCATTTAACATGTTGGGTTGCACAGCATCTGCTTCTTCCCATTCCACTTCAAACCTCGCACCATACCAGCTTCCCCCCAGGACTCCTGTGCCTTATTGCTCTTTCTCTCTTTGCTGCACCTCTCATTTAAATATTCCTTCTGCAAATCTTAATTAACATACTCTTTGCAACTTCTTTCCAATGATTAATGATGAAAAATAAGGCTGATCTCTGCAGTCATCTCAGTCTTCCCTCTCCTGAGCGCTGCTGTTTATCCTGACCTTCCCTGCATCCTGCCACTGCCTCATCCTCCCAGGACACAAGATACACCTGGACATGGTCCCTCCAGCTTTAGAGAAAGAGCAGACCTGGGGAAAGGATGCTACATTGTGCTCTTCCTTAGAGCAGGGACAACACCAGCTTCCCCCTGTAATGGAGGAGTTTTGGTTATTTCCTGCAAAATCAAGGTTTCCGCAACCACAGCACCTCTGCCTGCCCCTCCATCCTCCCCCTCTCCTGTCTGTACACACTGGCCCATCACAACCAAGTCTAAAAATGCAGAAAACATCCCAGAAATACCAGCATCCCTTCAGCCTTATGATAAAAGGAGACAGGCAGAGGAAAGAGGCTCCACACATCCCAGCCACTGAGGCACATGGCACATGAGGGCAGGGAGGAGTAATCAGAGCCAACAAAAGGCATGCAAGGAGGGAGAGGACAGGAGAGAAACAGGGCTTTGGGAACAGGTTTTGCAAGCAGCAGTCACATCTCCTACAAGAGGAAAGCAGGGCTCATGGACAGAAACAAAGGAAAAGCACCTGGAGTTCAGGAAGGCGTTGAATCCCATCTCAGGAGATGCTCCTGTGGGCACTGACCTGACCACGCCTGCTCAGTCCTCACAGGGCTCTGCCAGCAGAAGGGATGTGACCACGTAAATCAGGGATGGAAAAATGCTTACCCTCTTCCTGCATGGATGGCATGAGAAGTTGGGAGCCTGACTTGGAGCGAGGATCATTCAAGAAGAAGCACAATGGCAGAAAGCACAACGCTGCCAAGAGAGCTGGGACAACCACTGGAGATCACCTGCCCAAAACAGGGAGCAGTGCTGGCACACCTCGGGGACACGGGGGTCCTGCCAACTGCCCTTCCTAAGAGCAGGCAGCTTGTCTGGAGGACACAGAGCCCACCCCTGTCCTTCTGACAGCCTGTACCCCCACACACCCCAGGGTCAGGGACGAGCCCACGGCCAGGTGAGCACCAGGCAGGGAAACTGAGGCAGGGGGTGGAGATGGGACCAAGGACAGACAGGCAAGCAGCATGAAGGCTAGGGAGGAAGAGACAAACACCAGGGTTAAAATATATACATATATATTCTCCAAAGAGATCTGGATCCAGTCCTGCTCTCCAAACCACTCAACCCCACCTCTCTCCATAAGAGACAGTGATGATACAGGGAGAATCTACTAAAAAATACAACATTTTCTCACTGTAGGCTTCAAATCCCCATTCAAGCACCGCTTCACCAAGGTGCTTAACCACACACTTAACTTTCAATATGTGTTTAATTCCCATTACAGTCCACGAGCCCGTAGCACACGCCTCAGCGCTTTGCTGAGCGGGGATGGCTCCCTGAATTGCCCAAAGAGTACTTTATTACATCTTTTTTCCCCTCTTTCCACGGCTCACAACATCACTGAGCTCCAGAGATGATGGGACACTGTCTTCTGGTGGTGTTGTTATCACAACTGTGCCACCTGGCTCTGCCCAGAGGTGACAGCACCCGTGAACCACCCTCTCTGAGCGGGTTTGTAGTGGTGCAAGGAATGTGGGATGAGGTCCAAGGGTTTAAGAGGAAGGATTCCTGCAGGACTGCTCCATCCAGCCCATGCAGATCCTCTTGCCATGCCAGATATACACACAGGGGGCATAAATTTAATAGCATATACAGTCCTGTAAAGTATAACACACGCACAAGCAATGAGAGTTACAGTTGCTGTGGGAACCATAACTTTAAAACCTGACTCTTCCACGTTAAAAAAAAAATAAAATAAAAATATATCAAGTCTGACAAAAAGTCACATTTCCATATAATTTTATTTTTTTTTAACCACGCTCAATTTTGTTTTGCTGTTTCATCCAAGAAGGGAAACAAAGGAAGGAGTGAACCTGCCAATCAGCCTTTCTGCGCTGCTCAGACATGCGATGTGATGTTCCAGTAAATGTTTATTTGAAAGGTCTCCCAGGCACTGGCTGTATGCAAGCACCAAAACACACAACCCTCAATCACAGCCAACATGCCTGCGTATCCCGAGCTGCACCTCTTGCTAGCATAACAATTCAAAATGACTCCTAATCCATTTTTATGATGTAGAAAAAAGGCATTTATTTGTAGCGAGCTGAAAGAGGAGGGCTAGAGGTGATTTTATTAAGCACCTGATTGCTGGCTCTTTTTAAAGCCCGGGCGCAGATTGCATAAATTGTGATTTTAATGCCTGCTAAACGGTTCACCTGAATGGGCTGACCTGCTAACCCAGAGCTTGCCCTCAGAGAGGGAAGATTTTAAAATTCATAAGGTCTCGTGTCCTCATGCTCATGTTTCCCTAATGTGGGCAGCCTGCAAGCGTGAAGCTGAGACTAAAACAACAGCTTTTTTCCCCCCCCCAAGAAGTTTCAGTCACTGAGCCCCATCCCTCCTCCTCTCTGAGCTGACCTGCACGTGTTCATCCTGCTCGGCTCAGGGACACGCAGTACCTGAAATGCATGTCAGCTGCATTCCAAAGGGGAGGAAAATTCATTGGAATTAAGAGCAACCAACCTGACTTTCCAACAAAAGAGGCCACCTCATCCCCAGACTCTCTCTCCCAGCACAGTGAGGTCTCACGAGCCAGAACTGCCATGAACTGCAGGCAAAGAGTGCCCAGGGCTGTGCCAACACACAAAGCACTCTCCAATTAAACACAGGGCTAAAGGAAGGTCCCTCAAACCAGCCAGCAGAGATCCAGACCCACACAGTGTATCTCTCTGCACCATCCTAAGCACAGAGTCACAAACGGCTTCTGCCCAAGCTGGTACCTCCAGAAAGAAAAACCCCACAGAATATTCACTTCAGCATCTGACAGAGAAGCCAACCGGTGGTCAGATCGACCTCACGGGCAGAGCAGCACAGGGTTATCACAGTAAAAGGTGTGGAAGTGGCACAATGAGGGAGGGATGCAGCTCAACTCTCAAATCTAAAAAAAAAAAAAAAAAAAAAGGAGGGGGAGGGGATAAAACTCAAATAAGCTGCACATCTTTTAGGAGCCTTTGCCTCAGGTTGCTTCCAAACCTCCTGAGTGAAAGCTCAGCATCTCTGATCGGTGTTCCCCCCAAAAAAAAAGAGTGCAGGTCACAGAATCACAGAACAGTTTGGGTGGGAAGGGACCTTAAAGCTCATCTCGTTCTAGACCCCTGCCAAGGGCAGGGACACCTTCCAATAGACCAGGTTGCTCAGAGCCCCATCCAGCCTGGCCTTGAACACTCCCAGGGATGGAAGGCACTTACCGTGGACCCTCCCAAAATCACAGCCACTGCAGGAGCCCTGACCTACCCCCAGCTCCCTCTCACCTCTTCCAAACAAAGCTTTAACAAATGCTATAAAGCAAGGTCTCAAATAGGAGGATTATTACAACATCCACCAGCAGAGCATTTGCAATGAAGTGATGAAATATAATTAAAAGTAAAGAACACTTGTCAGATAAATGACAAACATGTACTGCTGTTGCAAAAGTACCTTTGCTTGTTTTTTTAATAATTGTGTTTATCCGCTTCCTCACTAATTTACAAAAAATGCAGTTAATTCTCAGTGGATCTCACAACCATTAGTGAGAATTAATGCTGCTCCCACTGTATATTCTGCATATATTAGAAAAAAAATTAATCTAATAAGAGATGCACATCTCCGGGTGAGGGAACACGAACACAAGTCACATTGTGCCTCCAGCTCCCCAGCGCGGGAGAGGGACACGGTACAACACCCTCTCTGCTCAATTAACCAGCCTCTTTCTGAGGGTTGCCAGGCCTTGGCCAGTTGTCCAGAAAACGTGGCAAAGGTGGAAAAATTCACCACAGCATTAAGGAATGGGAACTTCTTGGAGTAGCCCAACACCTCCAAGCCCCACTGATGGACCAGGTCTCCTCTGCACTGGTGTGTGTTGCTGCTCTACCCAGGGTGAAGAGAAGTGAGAGACTGGAAAAGGGGTTTAGGGTTTATTTATGGACATCTCAAACAATTTCTGGAGCAAGGAGACAATGGGGAAGGTGCTTTTGAGCATGCAGCAATGGAGGAAAATAATTCATTTTGTTGGTGGTTTATTGCTGAGCCCAGATCTGGCAGCTACTTTGGGAACAATCCAGCCTATTGTGTATAAAAAAAACCACCCCAACTAATAACCCTGCCTAACCATGTTTAAAGTGCAAATATTTCAGCATAATGAACGTCTTTCTGAAAAGCAGCTACACAAACCACAGTTTTCCAGGGGGAGAGGAAGGGTATTCAAACACAGTATCAGGGAAAATGCTCCTACGTGGTATTTGGCATCTGAAGATACTTTGGAATTTTGGCATTGTAACTCACACTACAGGAGTTACACACCTCAGCCCCCCATGCCCCGGAGAGGAGCCTCCACTGGTACCTGAGGCATCACATACCAGAGGGAAAAACTGGGGGTGAAAAACCACAAACAGACAAAAAAAACCAAAACAAAGAAACAAACAAAACCCCAACAAAACCCAAAGTTTTATCAACTTGCATATATAATCATACAAGCAATTTGAGAAATACACTGCTCTCCCCCATGCATCACAGAGCAGGCAGATCCAAGACTTCGATTTAAGGAAAAGATCCAAGAGCTCACCAACTCCACAAGCCTCCTCTCCCAAAACACCACAGCTATTCCCAGCAGGCTATTAAGAGCCCAGTTAAGTACAGCACTTAACCACACACTTAACTCCCATTAACTTCACTGGAACCTCGCACACAGATAAAATTTATCAGGTGTTTCAGGGCTTTCTCATCTCCCTGCCAAGAACAGAATTCCCTTACCCAGCTCTCCATGGGATGCCTCCGAACCACCTCAGGGCTCCGCACAGTGGAAAAGCAAAACCCACGGGGACGGGTTTTCCTGCTGGAGAGCTCCCACACTCATTGCTTTACAAATCCATTGCTTACAATCCCGTGGGTCCACGAAATCTTTCTGTTCCACTGCACACTAAGTTGTCTCACCAAAACCCCGCTCCTCGGTCACTCAGCCCTCCCCTGCTGTATCAGTCGAAAGCTGGGATTTTAAAAGGATGGGAATGCACCAGCTTTGGGGTTTTTTTTCTTATCTTTGGAGATCAGCGATCCTTACCGAGAGAGGAGGGAGCACAGGGCACTTTGCTGCCAGGCTGGGAGGGGAAAAGCCGAGTTTGCATCTGCCAAAGGGCCCTTGGCACCCCCAGCTCCGGAGAGCTCTGCACGTTCAGGGGACAGTCCCCATCCCAAAGCACCTGCAATTCAAGCCCATTCTTTTTCCTGTATGGATGTAGGACATCAGAGACAACAGAGCAAAGCAGAGAAGGCAGCAGCAAGGATGGCAGTGATGCCACCTGGGTACCACCACGACGACCTGCCAAGCTCCCCGGTAGGCTACAAGGGTTTGGAGTGCGTCTGAGAGAGGATGAAGAACCAAGAGCTGCCGCCCAGATGGAGCGAGGATGGCAGGGCACGGCTATTACAGCCAGTTCACCGCAGCCCGGGAGGGTCCGGCTGCAGCCCCTCCTCTCCTCTCCTCTCCCCAGCCAAGAGCGGCTGAGAAAGTGCCCGCTTGGAAGAGAATTCATTTCAATTAAACGTGCCTGGTGCTCCAATCGAAACCAATTAATTCTCCCCATCTGAAAGCTGATTAGCCGGGATATCTGGGTAAATGGATAATAACAGGCTAATAACCCCCTCCCGTCCCCGCGCACACGCCGCTGCCGCCGTCAGGTTTTTGACACGGTGTCTCGAGCCTAATTGCAGCATCTGGGAGTAATTGCGGAGCGGCTCCGGCCAGCGGTGGCAGGAGGCACCATCCCCGGCAGCAGGCAGGGACCGGGCGAGGACGGGCCACTTCAGAGCCAGCCTGACACCCCGTGACTACTCCCAGGCTTCAAACGGGGCTCTGTGCAAGGAAAGCTGCCCCCCAACCCCAAAACATCCCTCATACCTCTCTGTGTGGCAGCGCTGGGCACTGGGATGGCAGTTCCCAGCTCTCCAGCCCTCCCCCCTCCTCTGGCAGTTATTAGCCCGTGTTTAACTCCATTGCTTAACTACTTTCCTCATCCTTCTCCCTCTGGAATGTGTTCCCACCCAGCCCAGCCCGGGGACAGACACCGGGCACAGCACAGTGCTGTGGTTAATGAGCAGGGCAGAGCCTTGCACCTCATTCCAAACCAGCTCCCCCCAGTTTAAGCATCCCCCACGAACCCAGGCCCCTGCAGCCACTCCAAGGCTCAGCCCCTGGTGTCCCCAGGGAGTTCAAAGAGCTGAACCCAAGACCTGGGGATGGCAGTGAGTAGGAGAGGACAGGAGAAAGCACAAAGCCATCCCATTCTTCTGTGGGCCTTGTTCCCTTGTCCCCAAGTCACCCCCTATGTCACCACAGCCATGGCCCCACAGCCTGACTCTCCAGGTCCCAGCCGAAGGGCAACCACTAGGTAGGGAGCTGGTGGCAGGAATTTTCCAGCTCTGTTCCCTTTTTTTTTTTTCCACAGTTGGAAAGGGTTGATTAGCTAAAACCCACTTTCCAGTGGGGTATTTTTGGTTAAGAAAAAACTCCAAGCCAAATTGTGTGCAGAGAAAAACAAAGACCTCAAATCCTGCTGCCATTTTCTAATCAAATTTCCTTTTACTAATTTGACAGGCCTGTTTTTGAAAATCTAAATTAAAAGCTAAAATGCAGTTAGATTCCATAGCTAAATGGGAATTGAGACAAAATGTTTCAAATGGAGCTAATAAAGCCTTTCTACCCACACCTTCGGGCTCACAAAGCTCCTCTCCATTCCTTGTTTGCTGTTCCTGGTGCAGGCAGTGGGCACTGAGCTTTGCTTATGCTCACTCCCCCCACCATGCACATGCATCCCCCAACAGAGTTTGTTTTTGGCATGTAGGAGGCAGGAAAACAACCTTCCACCCAGCTCCATCACAGCTCTCCCCGATATGGTGCCTGTCCTGCAGGCTGGCCTGAGTTCACATCTAATCTAAATTAAGCTCAGCTTATGCAACATTCCCATCTTCGGAGGAGTCCTGGCCTCCTGCAGAAGAAACAGCTTTGCCTGAGGGGAAAGCATGAATGGGAGATGAAGATCCAGCCTTGTGTTCCCAGAGAAGATCTCCTGGGTGGCAAGGAGAAGGTGAGGAGAGGAGAGAGCTACCAGGAGCATCCTTCAAGAGGTAGCACTGATCCGCACAAACTCCTCTGTCTTTCAAACCCTCCCCTTGCTCCAAGCAAAAAGCCTCCTGGTCCTCAGGCACTCAGATGTTGTCCTCAACACCTGACCTTCTTTGAGGCTTTCATCACAACAAAGTAATTTCCCACAGAACAAAGGAAGCCAAAAAAGAGCCGAGTCCCTGCAATGTTGTACAGAGCGCTGGAAACTTGGTGGTTCAGCCTTTCTGGTCCATGGCTTGGACAAGCTCCCAGCTCAGGGAGCCCAGGCCACACAGTTAATGTGTGGAAGACTGAGATGAAGGCAACCTTCCAGTCCAGGGCTGGAGAGCACCTGGATGTGAGGCCTGGTGAAATCAGTGCCCCACATGCCACCAACAGCAGAGCAGTATCCAAGAGGACAAGGAAGCTGCTGAGCTCTTTGCTAAGTCACCACCTGAGCAATGCCATCCAGCACCAGGATGCTGTTCCCCAGGAGCTTCACTTGCAGCCAGGGAGGCATGGTCCTGCTCCAGCCCCATCCCAGCCTCCTCAGGGGCTCGTGGCCAGGCTTTCCACACCAGTGGGAATTTCCCAGGGGTGGAAGGGCTTGTCCTCACACTCAAGCCTAGGACCTGAGACACCATGGAGGGAACAGCCAGCACTGTCCAGCCAAATGGAGGAAACCCTCTCTCCAAGATAGGCAAATGTTTTCCATCAAGGAGGTTTCAAAACAAGCTCTTCCCTCTTGGCAGCCTCAGCAGAGGGTTGGGACAGGTTCCAGCATGAAAACAGGACCTCAGGAGCCCAGATAATGCCAGAGTCACTACATGCAAGAAAACAATTAAGTAAACAAAGCCCAGGGCTCTGCCATCTCTCCTGAATCCCCATTTCAAGCAGCAGCACACCCTTCCCTCCACTCTACCAATGCCTGCTCCTGTAGAATCATTCAGGTTGTAAAAGACCTTCAAGATCGGTGAGTCCAACCATTAACACAGCCCTGCCAGGCCCATTGCTAAACCACATCCCTAAGCATCACAGCTACAGGGTTTTTGAACATTTCCAAGGACAGTGATTCCACCGCTTCCCTGGGCAGCCTGTTCCAATGCTTGACCACAGCATTCCACCATAGTCCCTCTCTCTGACTCATTCCAGGGCACAGTGAGGACCTGACTCCAGCCACCAGCACAGTGGGACATGCCAAAGCACCAGTGCTGGTCCTCTCCTGCCCCACAGGGATGCTCAGCCTTCCAGAGAAGAGGCAGCTCAGGCAGCAGAGGCTGCAGACTGTCACAAGCCCTAAAGATGCTCTTGCCCATCACCAGGTGCAAAACACATTTATGCTTTCAACTTTCCCAACAGCAGCTCAGGGCTCCCTTTCCAAAGGACACTTGAGATAAGAATCTATGTGATGGCCAAGCAATTGCAGCAGGCAATTCAATGTGATAGCCCCAGACAACAGAAGGCAGGAAAAGTCTGTCCCAAGAGCAGCAGGTGAGTAAAGTTACACACTCGGGGACTGTGTCCCAGCCTGGCTCATAAACACTCAACATGGAAGAACAAGGCCAGTCTGCAAAGAGGGGGTTTAATACCCACTTTGGGTATTTAAAGTGTGGGTACAGCCCCAAAGAGGAGGGTTGGGGGTCAGCAGCAGGCAGGGCTGTGCCAGGGAGATTTGCCACAGAGCTCTAGGCCACAGCATCTTGTGTCCACCATGGATGGGTCTTGCCAGATTTAGCAGAAGATAATTTCCCACAGCTCCTCATTTCCACCCTTGTTTTCCTCCTCCTGCATTTCAGTGATGCTCTTTAACAGTGCAACTCTGCCACACTATCTCCTGCCACAGACAGTTATGCTGTCCTACACAGCAGCTCCAAAGCACTTCCAAAGCTCACGCCTTCCTGCTCACCCAGGCACAGCTGGGGGGGTCACAGCACTGCATGGCTGTGGTCACGCTGTGTTCAGTTCCCAGCTTCTGCCACAGCTCTGTCTGGCCTAAAAATCAATCAATCCCTACATCCCAAGGTCACTTTAGCAACTCAGGAACAGCCCTTCCCCTGTTTCGTGGGAGTGGGACGAGAATAACTGCATAAATCCAAGGATAAATGCAGTAGGGTGTGCTGGGAAGTGCAGAAGAGCAGAGTTACTGATCTAAGACCCTCACACAAGCCAGACAAGGGGGTGTGTTTTAAAACCACAGGATGAACAGGATGAACCAAACAGGAGCCCTAGGAAAGGAAATCCCAGAAGTGAGTGTCTCAGCAATTGCCACAGCAATCCATGTCCCTGCCTCAGGCACCAAATGTCCCATCCCTGAAGGGACAAGTGGCTGGAGAGAGAGGAACAGAGGTGGCAACATGGAACACAGGCACGTCCCACTGTTCAGTGGACAGCTCAAAAAGAAAAATAAAGTGTTTAGACCCCTCCTTTAAAAAAAGCCATGGTGCTGGTAGCCCTCCACCCACCCAGCCCTGGGGGGATGCCAAGCCCTGCATCCCTGCTCACTGCCAGGCACTTGCAGCAAAATCCTCAGAGCAAAACGTTGACAGGAAAAGGGTCTCTCCATCAATCACTTCAAACCTCCTGCTGATTTTATTCAGTCCAAACATTGCAAAAGTTATCTGAAACCCTTGGCTGTCACAAAGCTGGGCTGAAGGCAGAGCACTGGTGGGGCTGCTCGTCCCCGGGTCAGCCACAGTCCAAGCCCCAATCCATGTCAGACAGGGCAGGCTGGAACAACTGCCCACAGGCACTGGGAAGTCTTGCAGAACAGGACAGAGAAACATCCATCACTGGTGACAAAGGGTTATTGATCCTGCTCGGGGGCAGAGACATGGATTTAATGACCTCTCCAGATCGCTTCCACTCCGCACACCCTGTGGAAAAGTAATCTTCATCCTGCAAAGCCCTGGAGAAAGGCAGTGCTTCCTGGAGTATCCCAACAGATGGCAGTGCCATCGACAGAGATGGCACCAGTGGAAGGGTTGGGGTACTGAAAAAAACAACTACCCCACTCAAAAAAAGCCCCAAAACTAACAAACAAACAAAAAATCCAAACAAACAAAACCCACCCTGCAGTCACAACACACCACACCTTGCACAACCAAACCACTTCAGCCTTAACCTGAAAAACTTGTTTAAGAAAATGACAGTGAAAAATTAGCAGGGCTGCACTCACACAGCCCGGGGCGTGCAGGTGAACCTTCCATCCACACCCTGCCCTGGACCACCTCCCTCCCAGCCCCAGGGAGAGAGGGCAGCATCCCAGGAGGGTCAGTGCAATCAAAGACACTGAAGAGTGCAAGGATAGCCAGGGTCACTGGCTCATCCACTTCATGTTCCAGTTTTCAATATTTGCACTGTCAGGATGTTTTCCAGCACAGATAATCATTTAAACCTGTAACTTCCCAGAAAAAAAACCCGCACAATTAGCAATTTCCCCACTAATTAGGAAAGGAAGAAAGAAGTCCAAGGCAGAATTTGTCTGCATAAAACAGAAAAGAGTAATGAACTAGCTACATATGAATGTAGTTAAATTGAAAATTAAAGCTGTGGTTCTTATTTCTGTACATGACACCCTTGAGATCCCAGCTCAGTAAAAAATAAATATACACATACCTATATGGAGTTGATATTCCATAGATATCCATGCACACACACATTCCTAAAACATCATGAAGTGTTTTTGGTCATATGTCAGCTGCTGATGGGTCTCAGTGGGACACACAGACCCACAATGCTGAGGGGCTGATGGGACCCCACGAGCTGAGATGCTGAACAGGGAGCAGGCATGTGGGAGCTCACGTCAGCTGTGCTATGGAGAAGGTCAGGGAAGCATATGGCGTGTGCACGGGGTGCTGGAAGGGGATAACTTCGCCCTCCTCAGCAGGTTTTAGGGCTGGTGCATTGTGAGCCAGGTCTCCAGATGCCCTTGCCTGAGGGGACAAGAGGAACAAGGGCGTTTTTCTCTGCTGCCAGGCAAGACGTGAGCTTGCACGCATCCTCTGATGTGATAGAGCTACAAAGATATGGGTGGCCGAGCACTCAGGGCTTGTCTCAGCCCTCAGAGCCCTTCTCCAGGGCAGCCACACTGCTGTCACCCCTCTCAGGCTCAGGTCTTTTAGCTGGCAAGAGACCTACTGAGACACACATGCAGTGACTGGGGAAACAAGTCACCTTTCAAATTGAGTTCACCCCCCAGAGAAAGTCAAGCTGATCTGAAAATCATGAGGGGTTTCACACACAGCCCTCCAGCTTCTCCCATATATTCCCTCCTCACGCTGCACCCTTCTCCTGCAGTCAACCCTGTTTCTCTCTTACATTTAAACAAAGCCTGAAATACCCTCCTAAAGTGAGCTCTTTTATTTCCACCTCATCATGTGCAGAAACCCCTCTGTACCTCCACCTCTTCCTTTTCTGCTCCTCATCCCTCCCCACATGGAATGACCTTGCCAAGTGCTCTGGGAAGAGGCTGAAGGACACAAGAACAACTCCTGAAGAACAGCTTAGTACCAGTTACTGCATCAGCTGCTCTCCTGACCAACATTCCAGTGCTGCTGCCTGTCATCTAAAGGACGTGGGAAGCCACAAACAAGACAAGGAAGACAGGAGGAAAATTATCTGCTCGTCCCCAGCTACTCAGCCCTGTGAATCAGCAGAGCTTGGGAACAGCCACGTCTCTGGCCCTGCACAGTCACCTCACAAAAAGGAGAGCAGAGGGTGAGCAGAATCACTCCAATAACACGCAGGGGCTCTCCCTGCTCTGGAGGGAACTGGCTTTTTGAAGACATATGGCTCCTCTCCGTACTTTGAGCAGTGACACCACCACACTTCCAAATTCCAGCTGCCTAAGCTGTTTCTGCAGATATTTCCTCTTTCTGTGCAATCATTTGGCTAATAAGATGAGCAGGTTGGGCTCATTTATTTTGGACACTGTTCGTGGGTCATTAGCAGAAAGGCTAATCATTGCATTGGCAGAAAATATCACTTCTGCTTCAGAGCCGGCTGCGTAGCACGGGGAGGGGGAGAGAGCAGGAGCCTGACAGAGCCTTCAAAAAAAAATAATACGAGACCCAAGTTACATTGCTGTGGAAGTGGAATTTTCCTCTTCTATTTCCCAAGGTAGCTGCTGTTAGGATGAAGGGGACAGACTTCAACGCCCGAGGCTGCTCTGCAGAGCTCCTGTTTTCTGACGCACGTGCCACCTCTGAGGGCCCGGAGAAGGAGTGACACTGGTGGCAACAGCCCGTCCTTGCTGAGCCTCAGCAACATGCCCTGGTGATGCTCAGCCCTCCAGGGAAGGATAGTCATCCTCACCCACAGGCAAAGCCAGATAGGATGCCAAGAGCTCCACCGCACAAGGCGCAGGAGCCCTTTCTGGGATTGTTTGGGGTTAGCAGAGCAGATCAGCTGTGATGCCTGTGCTCTGCCTGCAGCACCTGAGCGCTAAAATCCACCTACAGAGAGTTGTTGGAGACATTTAAAGAGCAATTTGTATTCGGTGTGAAGGCTGGAGTGCCAGGGGGGATGCAGAACCGCAGGGCATTTGCAGAGCTGAAGCCTGAATTTCCAGGAGACACAGCAAAGCTGAGCCCTTCTTGTTTCTCTCTCTCGAGGTGACAGCAGAAGCAAAGACAAAGCTCTGTGACACAGCCACACCAAAAGGGCAGCACTGGGACCAGAGCTGTTTCCTAGGCTTGCCTGCTCCAAAACCATCTCTCAATGGCCCTGGGAAGAGCTGCCCTGTGGATATTGTGCTCGGGCAGAGAGCAGGGACAGAGAGCTGCTCCCGCTCCCATCGCACTGCGCAGCAGCAGCTGCTGCTGCCTTCACTGACTGACCTGGCAAGGGCAGAAATGAAGTGCTTCGGGGAACAGCTGGACACGGCACAGGTTGTCCCCTTCCTCAACAGACACACAGCCAGCACGCCTCCTGCTCCCCCTCCTCCAGCTTCAGCTGGCCCCAGATGTCCCGGCCATGTGTGCCGTCAGTGATGCCGTGACCTTGGCTGCTCTCAGCAGCATCCTCGGGGCAAGCGCAGGATGGGGCTCCCACCTCCCCAGGGAGGCTTTTGGCCGCCATCCTGTGCCATCCTGAGCCAGCTCTGTGCCTCCCCTCCCACTCCCCAGCAGCACAGCCAAGAGCCCCAGCACACCTGCCAATCGATTACGGCAGGAGGGAGCCGGGCAGGGGGACAGGGTGGAAAAGGTTGGGCGGAGGGACACCAAGAATCTGCCCCTCACCTCTCCCCAGGGTGCTCCAGCTTGCCTTGAGCCTTGAACCAAGGATCTTCCTGGCATCCCTGTGGCACCATCCCACTACACCCTCCAGACGAAGCCCCCCCAGCCCTGTGACAGAGCCGGCTGCTCCATGGGGAGCCCCGGAGCCGGGGCTTGCTCTGCAGGGCATTCCAACCACAGAAAGGGAGGAAGAAGATTTGGGAGCTAATTTAGAGCTTGGATTTCCTAAGCCTTTTCAGACACCGAGGCTATTGGCAGGCAGCTTTGCAGCCCCTGCCAGTCTCAGCGGCTATACAATGTCCTTCCCTTGGCAAGGGCAGCAGTGGGGAAAAAATAACACACAGAAAACAAGGGACATGTGATGGAGAGCTTGGCTGAAGGCTCCCTCCCCCCCGCCGACCTGCGTGCCAAGGAGGAAGAGCATGACCAAAAAAAAAAAAGTTTTAAAAGGAAAGAAAAAAAAAACCACACTACTTGCTAAGGGAAACATGTCCAAAGGGATGGAGCTGGCACAACCTGGGGCCAGCACTTTGCTCAGTGGACAGGACAAAGCCATCAGGTGCCCCACATTCCACAGCCAGCCCAGGGAAAGCAGGACCCCCTCACTGCCTCCTTCATGAGCAGGAGGGAGCAGCTGCATTTTGCACAGCCCTGCTGCACCCCACACTGCTGTATGGAGCCCCCAAAAACAGGACCTTGCACACACCCCAGTAAGCCCACAGAGGTAAGTGCTGCTGGGTGCACAGCTCTGCTGACAGTCTTGAGTACATAGGGGGGGAAATAGAGGGATTTTGCCTCAAAATTTCACTACTCAAAGAGGCAGGGCAATGGGAAGCCTCCTCTCTCCTCCCTGGCACACTCAGCAGTCCCTGCAGAGCTGACCTCTCTGCTGAGGATGCTGTGCAGGAAGCAGCTTACCAGCACCCAGAGGGTACCAAGGGCAAAAAACCTGTGGCCAGAGCATCAGAGCATCTCAGGGAAGGACAGGATAAGTCTAACATTTAACTGCCTTTTTTTCAAGGGAGAAGAAAGGAAGTAAAGTGTTCTGGAGAGCATGGGGACAACCCCAGCCAGCCAGCACTGGAGCAACCTGAGTGCAGCACACACATCCAAACCTCCCATCCAGGTAACAGGCAAGGCATGGCCAGGTGAAGTGTGACCCAGGGCAAAGTGTACAGGGACTGTGGTAGCCAAATCCAAAGCAGCTGGTGTCCTAAGGCAGGAGCAGCTTGGTGGGAAAAAAAATATGATCTGTCAGTGTGTCTGTCTGAGCCCTCCCTGCACAGCACAAAGAAGCTGCCAAGATGCTCACACAAACATCCCCCACCGTGGGGGGACAGGGGAAACACAAGCCATCAAACAGCCCCACACTCATTCCTCCCTTCCAAGGCACACAGGGCTGAGGGGGGGGAGAAGAATCAGGTCACTTCACTTCTCTGGTTTGACAAGGCTATTCCCCAATTCCCAGGACACGGCAGCAGCTACTAAAACAACACATCTGACAACTCCTCCTCCCCGTGGCCCCTAGACAGCCTGAGGATGAGCTGGGCTGTGTGGCAGAGGCAGTTCTAGCACATGGAGAGAGAGAGGAGAATTGCAGCATTCATCCCAGCACAAGCCAGAAGTTACCCAGGTGGATTTGGGAAAGGGTGGCTCCAGAACTGTACCAAGGATACCTTGAGACAAGGTCTGTCAGCCCAACCAGCATGACCAGTCCCAACATCCCTAGGTAACTGATTCTCAAGATGTTTGGTACAAAACAGGACCAGTGACAAGCTGGTTGTGCCAGCCCAGGCTCTGGGAGCTGCAGGCAGTGACAGTACCAGTCAAAACACAACACTGTGACTGTTCTCTGCTCCCACAGCAACCGCTGCTGCCACCACCCTGCTTTCACCCTGAGCTTGAGTTTGGGTGCAATGAGGAAAACCACAGCCAGGGCAGGAAAACCATGGCCAGGGCAGGAAAACCATGGCCAGGGCAGGAGGAGAGCTCAAGCTCAGCCAAGGAATGGCTGTCAAGGAGTTGGTCACCAGATACATCTCTGGACAGGGAAATGGAGACACCTGACATCAATAAAGCATCAGCTTTGTTGCCATTCCCCTGCAGGGAGGTTCCTCTCATCTGAAAAAAAAAAAAAAAAATAAGAGGACTCCTCTTCCTTGAGGAGCTAGAAAGGAGGCTAGAAGGGAAAACCATCAGTTTTCCTGTTGGATGAAGGGAAACACAATGAAAAAAGTGCTGAATCTCTGAAAGACAAGCGTGTCCCAGCAGAACAGAGGCCAGTGTTCCCACCCACTCCCTATCAGCCCCTGCCATAAAAAATCCAGCCCCAGGAGCACCCAACCTGGGGCAAAGCCCAGCCAGTCAACCAGCTCCCTTCAAAAATAGTTATTTTCCTACAGTTTTGTATAATTGGATTTTAAAAATAAGCATAATTCCAGTTTTTTCCTCTCCCTTTTCCTTCGCTGCACGTCATGAGAGTTCATGACGAGGCTGCTGCTCGGAGCTGGCAGAGACCTTTTAAAAGCTGTTCCTCCTCATCCAGGGGGAATGGAGGTGGGAGGGAGGAGGTGGAGTGGGAGCAGTGACAGGTAAAAATAACCACACTTGGCCTGATGTTCCTCCCAATTAAGCCAGTGGGAATTCTGCCCAACTTCCTAGAGCAGCACGCACATAAAAAGCGCTCAGCTGAATTAGCAGCTTAATGATGGTCAGAGAAAAATCATGGATACATGAGCTTCTTCCCCCTGTTCCATGCTGGTAGGTGTCTGAGCATCCCCTGCCCTGGGGACAGACACTCAGAGGGTGATGGTCAGACCCACAGCAGCACATCTCCTATGCTTTAGGCACAGTTACTCCACAAACAGCTTGGAAAGGTTTTCCCAGGAATGGTTTATCTGCTCAGACAGTTTCACATCAGCTGAAACTAAAGTGTAAGTGGTTTTGGGGAGGATATGAAAAGTGCTGAAGAGTAGAAACATTTCATTCTGACACTTCCCCGAACAAAAAGCGCTCTGCCTTTTCACAGGATAGCGTTGCCTCGCGAAACCAAGTCCAATTTATTTTTAAATGGGAAAAAAAAAGAAAGCCCAAACTGAGAGGAAATATATTTCTGGGGACAAATATGATATTGCATTTCATCCTGCCATTAACACTTACTCCCATCTTCAGGATTTGCCAATCAAATGAAAATTCAGCCTTTTGTAGTGCTGTAATGTCACATCTTTCACAACCACCTCGAAGCTGTTCTGTATGAGGTTCAGCACAGTTCACCTTCTCACGAGCCAGCACCTGACACTGACAACACCTGAACGGATGCAAACACTTCCAGCTCGCATTCAAACACGAGTAACAACTGAGGGAAGCAAGATCTGCAGATAACAGAAGGTTTGAAGGAAAAAAAGTAAGACATTTCGCTTCTCGTCTGACGACCAACCCAGCTTTCAAGCCCACAGGGGATGTGAGAGCTGGGTGATGCCCTGGGTCAGAGCCCATATTGTATCAACAGAAAGCTGGAGATGCTGCTATTCCTGCTGAGAGGTAAAAAAGCATGTCAGACATCCCCCAGTACAGAGAAGCCTTACTGGTGAGGGGACAACGCCCTACACCCTGCCAGCACCCCTCTCACTCAGCCCAAGGAGCACCCCAAGGCAGGCAGTGCAAGGTCTGAATTCTGGGAAAACACTCTCCATCCTGAGTTATTAC